>NC_079171.1:58273248-58375748 GCF_947568905.1 Ostrea edulis
CGCAAGTAATAACAATCTATATTTCTCTTATTGTCATCAGAAAATGTACGCTGAAATTATCTTACATTTAGCCTATCATTAACCAGTCAATATTATTTCAACTGATTCGGAATAAATAGGACCTTTCAAGATCGATCTTCTTGTTCGTCCACTGATGAAAAAATCGTCGATGTGGCTGGCATTTGTATTAATTATGAGTTCCAAGTGACATCCGTGTATAACAAACTATGGTTCCCCATTCAAAAACTCTTTCAGTTGCGAATAAATCGTCTATGGTTGTGCTTTTGTTTTGTTTTGATTTGCAAATCTGAGTGTGGTCTCTTATGACATCACAAATTCAGGAAATCAGGAACGATAATCGGGTAACGATTTTCTATTCCGACTACCTTTGCACTTCAATTTCTTCGAGTTAATATCGTTATTAATCTTGAAAAAGCATTTTTATGAGGAGTCTATGAAACAAAGTTGATAATTATGGAGAGAAAAAGTATTGTTAAAAACCGTCTCCTATGACCTTTAAACAAATTGTTATTTTGCAGAATCATGACGCGGTGGAAAAAAATATGTTTATAGTACTCCGCTGATGTTACTTCCCCGTTTATTTCAGGATTCTGTCTGTGACTACCTGTGTCGTCTCGTGTTCTGTTACATGATGGGTTATGACGTCTCTTTCGGCCTGATCAACACCTTAAAACTGGCACAGCAAGGCTCGGGACTGGAGAAGAGGATAGGCAAGGCTAAAATTATTTTATCAAAAGAGTTATTTTGGTACAATCATGACAATTGCTGGTCATGAAGAAAACAAGATCTGGGGGCATTAAGGCTCTGGTTTTTGCTGAATGTTTACCTAAAGTTCTAAATGAATACCTGTAATTTTCTAGCATTGAAGTTATGATCACATGGAACAAGGACAATTGAGAACAAACTTAAGAGTAAAAATTTCCAGTAAAACTAAGTACACGCTTGTCGGATTAGACAGATTTAACTCTATATTCTAGTGTATCTTTATATGAGGAATTTGACCACAGGCACCTGAAGTATGGATATTACTACACCCCCCCCCCCCATTCCCGTTTTTTTTCTTTTCTTTTTTTTGATAATTTTTTTTGGTGGCAATGATTTATTTCTCTGAAATGTGTGAATACCCTGTCTATCTCATCCCTCTTTCGATTCATGTAATCATTTCACGCTTTTTGTAAGCTTTAGAGAGTGGCCTTCTACCGGTATAATAATAAAACACGTAATTTACAGGTTATGTCACAGCAACATTGCTTCTTCATCGTGACCACGAGCTGATTCTCCTACTGATGAACACCATTCAGAAGGTAAGTATTATGTAATTTGGGGTGGATCCAGGATTCCTGATAGGATAAGTATTATCATGTAATTTGGGGTGGATCCAGGATTCCTGATAGGATAAATATTATGTTATTAAAGGTGGATCAAGGATTCAAATTTGAAATTAATTTGCTAAGATTGGGATCTCTAGAAAGCTAAGATTGGGATTTCTAGAAAGCTAAGATTGGGATCTCTAGAAAGCTAAGATTGGGATCTCTAGAGAGGTAACTTAAAGATTGGGATCTCTAGAAAGCTAAGATTGGGATCTCTAGAAAGCTAAGATTGGGATTTCTAGAAAAATAAGATTGGGATCTCTAGAAAGCTAAGATTGGGATTTCTAGAGAGGTAAGATTGGGATCATGAGAAAGCTAAGATTGGGATCTTAGAAAGCTTTGATTTTTATGTAGCTTCCCTATTCTGACCCTGACCAGCAATTAACAGTATCTTCCTATTGTAGGATTTGAACAGCAAATAACAGTATCTTCCTATTGTAGGATTTGAACAGCACTAACATATTGGACAACTGTTTTGCGCTGACAGCCATCTGCCATCTGGTCAGCTCGGACGTTGGGGTCATGAGTATGATGTTGCCGTCAGTAATGAAGAAATTAGAACATCCGAGGTTCGTCTCTTGTTTCATTCACATGTAATTTCAGGTGCAGCTCTATTTGCACTTTAAATGGTTGTCGAAAATATATTTCGTAAAAAATAATTATGAAAAAAATGACTGATATGTTAAGATGACTTACTATACAGGTGGAGGGAAGGTTTTCGTTAAGATGACTTACTATACAGGTGGAGGGAAGGTTTTCGTTAAGATGACTTACTATACAGGTGGAGGGAAGGTTTTCGTTAAGATGACTTACTATACAGGTGGAGGGAAGGTTTTCGTTAAGATGACTTACTATACAGGTGGAGGGAAGGTTTTCGTTAAGATGACTTACTATACAGGTGGAGGGAAGGTTTTCATTAAGATGACTTACTATACAGGTGAAGGGAAGGTTTTCGTTCTCTGTTACATCATTACTTACATTATTTGCAAAAGAATCGCACAAAGGACGCAAGATTAAAATCCGTGAATACAGTGATCGTACTGTCATATAATTTTTTCAGTCATTACATTTAATTCTCAGGAAAGTTTTAATTACAGTGTACAATCAGATATCAGTGAATTTTCTACGTAATAATTAATCGAAGACCACAACACACTATGTGTCCCTTATATTCAGGGGGAAATAAATCACTTCATTTTGAAAAATATAGGTTTCTACAAAATTAAATTCCTACATTAAATCTTGTATGTTTCTCAACTAAATATTAAAACTTTTAAAATACACCATCAGCATTCTTATAAATACTTTCTTTCCAGCATCCTGAATTAAATCTGTGGTATGCTATACAATACAAGATATCGTGACTGGTCGACAGGAGATGCTTACTCCTCCTAGACACCTGATCCCACCTCTGGTATATCCAGGGGTCCGTGTTTGTCCAACTCTCTATTTTGTATTGCTTGTAGGAGTTATGAGATTGATCACTGTTCGCCATCTTCACCTTCCATGTAGATCACGAGATTATTGTAACTACATGTATGTCGAGGTATCAGTTTTAGACTTCACTGAGGAGGCAGACACAGAATGTATTTAATTACGGGTTTATTTGCTATTTTATTAAGTTTGATAAATGGGTCATTTTGACTTAAATGTGGAGAAAAATGCAAGACTTGATTCATAGTAGTGGGGAATAATCTCCTCTCCCTCTCTAGTCCTTTACTGTGTAGATCAAGATGCTGATTTTGAAATGATTGTTTACTGTCCATCCGTCTGTCACATATCTGACTTTTTCTTCTCAGGAGATAAGAGACTGGGGATCTGAGTTTCTAACTAGGTTTTTTCTGTATCATAAACCTACCTTTATTTCAAATAGAGTCATCAAGAACCTGAATTTAAATATGGTGTTCATCTTTCTTTATTTATTTATTTTTTTTTTTTTTGTTGCCTTAGAGTTTTATAAAATTTAGTGTATTTAACTTTCAAAGAGAGTTGGTGAGAATGAAGGCAGCCTGTTGTATCCTGCGATATATAAGGATTACCCCCAGCTACCAGCGCCACCTGCAGGACGCCAGCAGGAAGCTTCTGTACGACAAAGATCCAGGGGTGATGTCAATAGGAGTTAAAATACAGCTGGAATTACTCAGAGTAAGTACTGACCTTCAACATCTCTCTGTGACTTTCAAGGTCACTACAAATTACAAGTATAACAGAAAAGGGAAAATCTTAAGTTACAACTTAATTTGTACAGTAAATAATGTAAGTCACCAATTGATTAATTTGTACAGTAAATATTGATTAATTTGTACAGTACATTTGATTAATTTGTACAGTAGATATGCTTGAGTTGGAGACACCCACATTAACAAATATGCTTTATGTTGTATCAAAGGAAAAAAATGTCAATCGAATAAGAGATCTGTTTGGATTATTTGAATTTTTAAGAATCACCTTTTCAAGTAAGCTATAAAATTCATAATTTTTTTTATATGTCTCTGGAATCTAAGATACAGGATCATATAGTTTTTGTCCGTCTGTCTGTCTGTGGCAAAAAACTTGGTCATATCATTTACACCACAAGAGGGAGAGCTTTTATATTTGGTATGTGTATTTGTTATGTGTATTTGGTATGTGTATTTGTTACGGCAAGACCTTTCCATTGACACCAAAGTCTTTGACCTTGTGACCTTAACATTGACCTTTGACATGTTGCCACTTTGTTGTAATCTGGGGGGTCAGTGTTTCACAAACACATCTTTTTTTTTCTTTAAGAAATTATATTATGCTTGGTTTAGTTGCAAGCAACAAAATGTTGAATACTAATGTCATCGTGACTGAGTCATTAACAAAACTTGTTACTTGTAGTTGAAATAAATTGTTAAAATTACATAATTATAATTGTTATATTTATCCTAGGGAGGAAATCAGAACAGCCAGAACTTGACCTCTGACCTGAGCAGCATTCTACAGCAGATAATGAACAGGAGCCTTCCATCATCCTTTGAATACCACGGCATCCCGTTACCATGGTTACAGATAGACATCTTAAGAGCCTTATCAATTCTGGGCAGAGGAAACAAAAAGTAAATAACTTCTATGAGAGCATAGGTGTTTGTTTTAAATCCCATGTCAACAGTTGGGTGGGAATGAATGGGTTTTGCTGTATACTTCAAACTTATTGAATCATAGGTTGTCAAAGCTTAGTAAGCAGGGAATGTATATTAAGAAGGATTTTGAATGAAGGTCGCTTGAGCAAGTAGACATGAAATTCACAAAATTGTGCCTTCATTTCTCAGTCTTGTCACTGAAAAGTGTATACTGGAACTGAAAAGTGTATACTGGAATGAATTTATCAAAATATGTGAGGGTGTGAACTTCAATGGTTCATGCTGGCATTCTTCAGGAAGCATGATAGCACTGCTGTTCATACCCACATGCATTTTCAAAAATGAAATTTATTCCTTATATTTACATTGTACATTTCAAATCATACCCACATGTAGAAAAATGTATTTTCCAAAATAAAAATTAGTTCTTGAATTTACATTATACATTCATTTCTGTTAGAATTCTTGGCCATTAAAATGAACGGACTATATATATCAGGATTCATTGCTTACAATTGCAACACTGTCATTATGATTAGTAAAGATATCAAAAGCAAAACTTGGGAAATGTAAATATGAATTGTATTTTATTTATTGCAAAAAGTTTGGAATGACAGATTTGTATATTATAACTCAGTATGATTTCAAATCTTGATTACTATGAAACTTAGAAAGTTACATGCGAGTGTAATTAAAATGAAATATGCGAGAGAGACATTTAGCGTAAAAAACACAAATAATCAGTTCTTTTTATGGTATTTTGTTAAGGATGTTGTGAACACTACTCCCATACATTGGGGCTTATTCACAAATAAACATAATTAACAATACACTGAAATTCATATCAAGTATTTTAATTCATGCATTCAAGAATTTGTTAAAATTTTCATGTTTACGGATTCATATGATCTATGCATATGCATATGATCATATGCACGGAAATGTTTGGGTAATAGATAAATTTATGTCATTAACAATACGCAAACAGTTTCTATGTTTGCAGTACTTGTGTTTCGCAGTAGATAAGGTCAAATTCTGACGAAATCAAATTTCTCTGTCAATCTCTTCAGGGACAGTGAACACATATACCCCCTGCTGAAAGATATGTTGGACAAAATCAACATGAGAGAGCGGATGGCCTTCGGTAAGTTATGAATTACATGTACGTGTTGTGTGAAGGTCATTTGATGAGTACAGTGATCACTGATGCCCACGCAGGCAACATATGTCCCTTAGATCATTGTATTAACCTCCAAGGGCAGACAACTCTGTCATCATAAACTCCAAGGGGCAGACAACTCTGTCATTATAAATCCCCAGGGGCAGACAACTCTGTTATTATAAACACCCAGGGGCAGACAACTCTGTTTTTAAAAACCCCCAAGAACAGACAACTCTATCATTATAACCCCCCAAGAACAGACAACTCTGTCATTATAAAGCTGTATGAGTCGTGAACTCTGTCATTTTGGAGAATATGAATGTTAAATTGTCTAGAATGATTCTCTTTATACCCTTGCTTTACTATGAAGGTCAGAGTGCATGGTAAACATCACAAGATCTCCTCATTCCGCGCAGGATTTCTGATCTAGTTCTGTTATACGTTTATTTACAGCTCTGATGTACGAGTGCATCGTAACCATTACCAGCATCGCTCCCCATCGAGGACTTTTAAACGAAGCCAGCATCCGGGTGAAAAAATTCATCTCCTCCACAAGTTATGCGCTTAAATACATAGGTAAGTCATACATGTACATCATTTAAACAATAAAAGGCTTTCTTTATTGTTTTTTCAGGTGATGAAGGTACCTTGCATTGTAGAAATAATTCATACCCTATGCAAGCGGGTTATGAAAAAATTTTCTGCAATGATTGCTACATGTACCTTCATCACCCGATGAAACAACAAAGAAAGACATTTTATTATTTATATTCATATCTTTATGCATTTTTGAAAAATATAAACTGTCTAGATTTAAGTACAGAAATATATTATTATACATGTACCTCAGTATGAGAATTCTATGCAACGCATAATCTGATTGGTCTAGACAGTCATGTGTCAGGGATGACAAAACTTCATATCTCCTTCTCAAACATCATATCTCCCTATCATATTTACCCCTTGGGCAGCCTTGTGCGTTTTCCATAAATTTAACGTCAAAGTAGACAAAGTGTATTATGATGTCGCAATAAGTCGGAGTCATTCTACTTTCATAGTTCGAAAGGCACAAAATATGCGGATCTCTTTATACAGTTTTAAAATTGCCTGATTTTGAGTTGATGCAAAAACAAACAAGTAAATCAGCATTCAAAGAGAATGGAAATACAAAAACTGGTTATCATATCACTATATTTCGTTGTTTGTACCTTCTAATACGTTGACGGCGCGGTGTTACCGTTAGGGCGATCTCAGCTACATACAACGTATATAGATGAGCGGACTCCAATTTCAAATGCACTTTTGTAGTCTTGCTTTGTTTCAGTATAATAAACAGTTTATTGCATGAATGTGTGGGAGATAAATTGCCCTCGGGGAATAAGATTTTTCTTGGGTGAACAAATCTTCATATCTCCCTCACTATCATGCAATAAATGTATATTATTGACCATTTCATTACAATAAATGGAACAGCCAATGCAACCTTTGACCTTGACAACGCTCCATGCAATGATTACACAGGCAGGTTGTAATAAAAAAACGGATCAAACTAGTTTGCAACAGACATGTATTCATTGTCGCAGATGAAAGCAATGTCAATATCAAAAGAAATATAAGAGAAAAGATTCAGTGAATGTGAATATTTACAAGTGAAGACGGAAATACAGATATACAAATCTATCAGGAAATAGGTTGCTGAGAAATACCTGTCAAGAAGTATTTATTTACAGTTTGTAGTTTTAGTGACATGTACAGTATCCTCAAAATATTTTTTTTTTTCAAACATTGAATAATATCACTGCAAGTTCTTTTTTTTTTTTTTTTTTTTTTTTTTTTTTGAGAATAGAACTCTGTTTATTGGGGAAATTTGTGAGCTGGGCTTGATTCGAGATTTGGGTTAAGGGAGATAAAGCTTTTCAAAATTTAATTTTAGTAATTATACATTATAAAAATAATACATATTTTGTAGGGTACCGTGAAATTGTCATTCTGTTGACTGAGGCGAAGCTGAGGTCACTGATGGTTTTCCAAAGGGTGACAATTTTGTATTTTTTGTTATTTTGAATGTTATAAGAATGCATGAACTATATGCACAAACATTCTGCGCGGTTAACAATCACTGTACTGTTACCCGTTGTTATCCTTTGTCAACCGTTGCTATGTACTGTTACCTGGAGGGCGTGGTTTATGCACGCAGTGGGGTAACATTACTTTTTAACAAATGTTTCTAAATTAATCAAATTCGTCTAATTTACATGAATGTGTAACAATCTGATTTACATTCTATTTATAGGAGTGAAGGCTCTCACTCATTTGATCGCAGTCAGTCCAGAAAGCACAACCGACTGTCAGATGATTGTTGTAGAGCTTTTAGATGACCCAGATCCTGCCATTCAATCAAAGGCATGTAAATGTTTCAAACAGTAGTTTCCAAGTAAAAATTCTGTGAAGAAAATCAGTTTATTACAAAAATCATAATTATCATATTTATGGTATAAAGCTGTAATTTGAGATAATGTTTTTGAAGAGATCAGTATAATTTTCTACTGTAATTATTGGAATTTATTTTTCCAATGAGATAGATACCGGTATGTTATTTATAGTGAAGGAATTCATTGGAAAAATTGTTTCTATGCACCACTTTGAGTGCATAGTCAATAGCAAGGGCTAAAATAACTCTCCTATTGGCTAAGAAGTCACAATGTTAAGATTTTGTAAGAATCAAATTTAACTAGGAGGATTTTTTATTTGGTTTATACAGTAATCCTTTTGTGTGAGAGTGTTTTGTTTTTGGTTTAGACTGTAGACCTTCGATACAGCATGTTTGTTTTTTGGTTCACACTGTAGATTTTCTGTACAGTGTGTTTTTGTTTCAGACTGTAGATCTTTAGCATGTTTGTTTTTTGGTTCACACTGTAGATCTCCTGTACAGTATATTTTTTGGTTCAGACTGTAGATCTTCTGTTCAGTATGTTTTTATACCCCCCGGACGAAGTTCAGGGGGGGGGGTATAGGCCAATCCGAAAACATGTTATCTTTCCTTGATCTGGGACGTAGTGCGCTTGCGTAACAGTAGTTTAAGACTTCCGGGTAGTATATTCGAGAAGCGTCATTATGAACAGTGCCGAAGGCCGCAAAGATATTGCTGTATAATTTACAACAAATATTTTAACATTAATAAAAAATCCCAATGCATAGGTTTACTTCATACACGTGAAAATAAGCAACTTTGCATGTAAAAATAATACAAAATTAATGTTTTAAGTAGAGGAGGACCCCCCCCCCCCCCCGATAGAATGTTCTATCGTTAAAGAGAAGGGCCTGTCCCGAGATGCAGTTAGATTATTCTAACTAACCCCCCCCCCATTTTCCAGGATTTTACGTGTTTTATGACTGAAATTAGTATATATCATATATTGCATACATTTCCTCAGAATCTTTAGCCTGTGTTTTAATACAGTCAGATTTATAATAAAATATCAGAAGTTACTTGTTCAATATCAATGTAGTACATTCAGCGATAACAGTTCTGCCACGTCTAGTTATGTCAAACTGACACCTCTGGATTCTGAAAATGTCCATCTCTTTAATTGGCGAGTAAAATTTATCCCAGCTTGTACTTTTAAGTGAGAGGCCACTGACAGATTTCCAGCTGTCTGCCCACTTGTAAACTTTATACAGTTTCAAATACAAGTATAACCATAAAGAAATTCATCGTCACAAACCACCTTTAAACTGACATTTAGACATGCAATGTTTTGAAAATAAAATAACTTAAAATATAATTGAACGCCCTGAATTTATAGTCGGCAAGAGTGTGTACCTGTATACAGCCATTTTGGGTTAAATATTTGGAGTTTTACTCAAAAGTATTTTGTAAATTTGTGGCGAAAAGGGGGGTCTAAATCTGAGATTGCAATTTCTGTATGACATGATACGTGCCTATACATAATCAAGTACATTTCAAGGGGGCTAAAACGAATAAAAGAGGGAAGATACAGAAACGTCAAAAGCATTCTATTGGGGGTTAAACTTACCTATCCCCCAAAGAGTACATTAGAGAATATGGCAGCCCCCCCCCCCCCCCCCCCACACACACACACACAGATCTATGAAAAAGGATTTATATCAATCGAGCAATATTGAACAAAATTAATTTTAAAGATTTTAAAGTTTTTATTTAATTACCTATTTTTCTGCATTTTAAACATATCAGTTGATATTAACAATTCCAGCTTCATGCTGCAGTGTACAAATGATTTGCACACAGAATGAACACGTCCAGGTACTTTGGAGAAAGTTACCCAAACAATCTGGTTTATTTTTGAAAGAGTCGATTGGTAGTGGTGGAATAATTTTAACCCTGATAAAACAACGAGAGCGTTGATTTCCTAATTTAATTGATTTTTTTATTATTTTGGAAAGGGGGGGGGGGTTATGCAAGATCTTTGCACGTGTCGATCCTTGTAAAAACCCGATCCTTGTAAAAACCCGAGCTTTGAGTTGATGAGATACCATCATCTCTTGAGAATCAGAAGTTCTGTTTTCATACAAAATAATTATGTCAGTCGTTATTGGAGACATATGTAAACAAATGAATGTCTGCGTGATTTCAAATTTAATTTTTAAACAACCCCTCTCCCCCCAAAAAATCACACCCGACTCGATCAAGAAATTCGTTTTTGTTTCCATTAACATTTTCTTACTCTCTTGTACAAATAATTTCAACTGTTTTCGATTTTGAACAGCACCCATACTAATATAACTCTTATAATATATGCGAAGTATGAGTGTGTTACTACCCGGAAGTTGTCATATTCACACTAAATGTAAGAATACAAAGAGAGATAACTCGCGTTTTCGGAAAGGCCTATATAGGAATCACTCTGTCTGTCCATCTGTCTGTCCGTGCAGATTTGTGTCCGGGCCATAACTTCTTTGTTCTTTGACTTAGGCATACCATATTTGGCACACAGGTGGATCACCATGAGGCGATGTGTCGAGTACCTTCATGATCTCTATATGACCTTGACCCTTGACCTCAAGGTCAAAATTATAGGTTTTTTAACAATGGATTCGTGTCCGGGCCATAACTTCTTTGTTCTTTGACATAGGCATACCATATTTGACACATGTGTGTATCACCATGAGGCGATGTGTCATGTACCTTCATGACCTCCATATGACCTTGACCTCAAGGTCAAAATTAAAGGTTTTTACAATGGATTCGTGTCAGGGCCATGACTTCTTTGTTCTTTGACATAGGCATACTATATTTGACACATGAGTGTATCACCATGAGACAATGTGTCGGGTACCTTCATGGCCTCTATATGACCTTGAACTTTGACCTCAAGGTCAAAATTGATTATAAGGTTTTGACATAATCATACCATAAAACATGGGTGTATCACCATAAGACTATGTGTCATGTACATTCATGACCTCTTTATGACCTTGACCTTTGATCTCAAGGTCAAAATTACAGTTTGATGCCATGGATTTGTGTTCGGACTATATCTTCCATTTTCTTCTACAAAGGCATACCATATTTTTACACTCAGGAAAGAGGTAATTTATACCTATTAACAACACCCTTTGGGAGATTGGGGTAAGCGGGGGGTATTCTTAGTGAGCATTGCTCACAGTACCTCTTGTTTGTTTTAGACTGTAGATTTTCTGTACTATGTTTGTTTTTTGGTTTAGACTGTAGACCTACTGTACAGAATGTTTTTTGGTTCAGACTGTAGATTTTCTGTACAGTATGGGTTTTTTTTTGGTTCAGACTGTAGACCTTCTATATGAGTTTATGGTTTGTTTTTTGTTTAGACTGTAGATCTACTGTACAGCATGGCCAATGAAAGCAATGTGAAGATTGTCTGTAGTAAACTTGTCCAGCATTTGGATCGTCCTGGAAATGACTTCACAAAGACTGAGCTCATCAGGAAGATTATCACCCTCACAGAGCAGTATCCTTTGTTACCAGTGCTCACTGTTGTAATTGTCTGTGTTACGTGTATAGTGCTGTAAATACAGGATATTTAACATGTATAGTGCTGTAAATGTAGGATATTTAACATGTATAGTGCTGTAAATGTAGGATATTTAACATGTAGGATATTTAACATGTATAGTGCTGTAAATATAGGATATTTAACATGTATAGTGCTGTAAATGTAGGATATTTAACATGTAGGATATTTAACATGTATAGTGCTGTAAATGTAGGATATTTAACATGTAGGATATTTAACATGTATAGTGCTGTAAATACAGGATATTTAACATGTACAGTGCTGTAAATGTAGGATATTTAACATGTATAGTGCTGTAAATGTAGGATATTTAACATGTATAGTGCTGTAAATATAGGATATTTAACATGTATAGTGCTGTAAATACAGGATATTTAACATGTACAGTGCTGTAAATGTAGGATATTTAACATGTATAGTGCTGTAAATGTAGGATATTTAACATGTATAGTGCTGTAAATGTAGGATATATAACATGTATAGTGCTGTAAATGTAGGATATTTAACATGTATAGTGCTGTAAATGTAGGATATTTAACATGTATAGTGCTGTAAATGTAGGATATTTAACATGTATAACAATTAAATACTGGTCTGTCTGGGGGAGTGGGGGATGTCAATGAAACACTTGTCTAGTGTTAATTCTAACACCTGTATAGGGGTCAATTAAATGTCTGTATAGGGGTCAATTAAATGTCTGTCTAGGGGTCAATTAAATGTCTGTATAGGGGTCAATTGAATACATGTATACAGTTCAAATAAACACATATCTAGGGTTCAATGAAAAACACGTATACACATATGGTAAACATATGGTTCAATTAAGCACATCTTTTATGATTCAATTAAGCACCTGTCTAGGGATTATTTGACATATATTTAGGATTAGATTTAGCACCTAATTCCTATGGTTTTATTAAGCACCTATCTAGGGATTATTTGACATTTATATAGGATTAGATTTAGCACCTAATTCCTATGGTTTTATTAAGCACCTGTCTAGGGATTATTTGACATTTATATAGGATTAGATTTAGCACCTAATTCCTATGGTTTTATTAATACCTGTCTGGGGATCATTTGACATTTATATAGGATTAGATTTAGCACCTAATTCCTATGGTTTTATTAACACCTGTCTAGGGATCATTTGACATTTATATAGGATTAGATTTAGCACCTAATTCCTATGGTTTTATTAACACCTGTCTAGGAATTATTTGACATTTATATATTAGGATTAGATTTAGCGCCTAATTCCTATGGTTTTATTAAGCACCTGTCTAGGGATCATTTGACATTTATATAGGATTAGATTTAGCACCTAATTCCTATGGTTTTATTAACACCTGTCTAGGGATCATTTGACATTTATATAGGATTAGATATAGCACCTAATTCCTATGGTTTTATTAATACCTGTCTGGGGATCATTTGACATTTATATAGGATTAGATTTAGCACCTAATTCCTATGGTTTTATTAACACCTGTCTAGGAATTATTTGACATTTATATATTAGGATTAGATTTAGCGCCTAATTCCTATGGTTTTATTAAGCACCTGTCTAGGGATCATTTGACATTTATATAGGATTAGATTTAGCACCTAATTCCTATGGTTTTATTAACACCTGTCTAGGGATCATTTGACATTTATATAGGATTAGATTTAGCACCTAATTCCTATGGTTTTATTAATACCTGTCTGGGGATCATTTGACATTTATATAGGATTAGATTTAGCACCTAATTCCTATGGTTTTATTAACACCTGTCTAGGGATCATTTGACATTTATATAGGATTAGATTTAGCACCTAATTCCTATGGTTTTATTAACACCTGTCCACTTGGTGGAAAATGTTTTTTTGTTTTTTGGTTGGACTTCCTTAATATTCTCAGATATAGACAGGATGGAGTCTGGGCTTTTGATATTGTTCTCATGGTGCTTAAAGTGGAACGGCACTACCTACCGGAAAACCTGGTGGACAGAATCCTGAATAACCTCACCAAAAGTAGGTCAGACGGACAGAGTTATGTCCCTTCCTGTGTTTTATGCCCCTGTTTCAGTTGTTAGATAATGGTAAGATGTAAATTTCCCTGAAATTATTTGTAAGTCTGATTTTGTTGCTTTGATACTACTGACATATCCAGGTGAGTGTTGTGGCTCATGGGCCTCTTGTTGTAATAATACTGACAGATTCAGTTACTCCACAAACAGCAGCAGCTCAGACAATGTGACTCAAAACCTCAGTATTTCTGTTTTATAGTTTTGGAATTACCTGTTCAAACCAGCCAGGTGCCAGAGACATTACAACACATTGTGAAGAAGTCTGTGCAGGGTTTATTTCAGGAGAACTGCTCCAAGGAGCTTGTTAAAATCACAGCATGGGTAAGTTTATCATGACAAGAAAACTGCTCCAAGGAACTTGAATAACTCATGGTATGGGTAAGTTTATCACAATAGGAAAACTGCTTCAAGAAACTTGTTAAAGTCATGACATGGGTAAGTTTATCATGACAGGAAAATATGCTTATGGTGAGTGAAGTGCTGAGGACAAACAATTTTAATTGCTGTAGCCAAGTGGTTTTTGAACATGCTTTGCAACATGGAGGTCGTGGGTTCAAATCCCTATCGGTGCTTCATCAAATATAAAACATTTAACATTGGTAGTGACTGTTTATTTGCCAGTTGCCCAGCAGTAAACATGTCTTTTGAATATGACCTTGAAAAACCAAGGTCCCATATCATGGTAGGCATTGGCTCTTTGCCATACAGTATTTTAGTAAAGTTGTGTTTATAGTCATATTTTTGTAAATTCATAATTATTGAATTCACTTAACGAATTCCTATTTCTATCAGTACTTTTACTTTCAGTGAAATGAGCAACATGTAATTCTAAATTATGGCCAAGAGCACTTATCACTTGTATGTTTGTATGAAAGGAAGAAATCGTTGTAGATACAAGATCCTCTATGATTGAATATTGTTTAATGTCCCTCTCGAAAATATTTCACTCATATGGAGACGTCACCACTGCCGGTAAAGGGCTGCAAAATTTAGGCCTATGCTCAACGCTTATGGCCATTGAGCAGGGAGGGATCTTTATCGTGCCACACCTGCTGTGACATGGGACCCCGGTTTTTGCCGTCTCATCCGAAGGACCGCCCCATTTAGTCGCCTGTTACGACAAGCAAGGGGTACTGAGGATCTATTCTAACCCAGATCCCCATGGGACAGATCTTCTGTGACATTGACATTAGGAGGGAATTGTGATGAAAATGAATGGTCTTTTTTTTTACCAGGTATTGAGTGAACATTCATCTCTCCTGAAGAACATGCCAGAAGACAAAATTATCTCCCTTCTGCAGAAGCAGTTCTTGAGACAGACCCTAGACACTAGCACACGTCTGTGGATTCTGTCATGCATGACCGGTTTGCTCTGTGGTGGTGTTTTGAAACCTGGGGTGGTGAAGGAAGCAGTGAAGAAACTACAAGACATGGACACATACACTAGGGAGATTGATTTCACTTTACAACAGGTGAATATGATTAAAACAAAAAAAATTCAAATATAGAAATATTAATAATAATTGTAAAGCACATAATTAATAAAGCCCATATTATTAGTAGTCAGAGTGGCTTCCTATTGGTAAACATAAATATGATACATTTTCTACCTTCCTATTAGTAAACATCAATATGATAAATTTTCTACCTTCCTATTAGTAAACATCAATATTATATAAATATTGCATGTATTTGAGGGTAACATTGAAAATTTTCACCCCGAGAAAACCATTGTCAACCGAGGCGTAGCCGATATTTGTTTTATTATACTGAATGTTATGTAAACTGGAAAGCAGAAAAACTTGCGTCTGTTGACATTTGATCAATCACTGTCATGTGATATTTCGTATTTCGATGCGGGTACTCGCGTTTATTACAAATGCTCAAACGACGTCGTCTAGCAATCTACGGCGAACCGTACGCGCATAAATTTGACGCATGTGATAATTTTTTATAATATCACCCGTTGTCAAGTACTGTTACCCGTTGCTAGATACTATCACCCTGGGGCGCGTGTTTTCTGTTCTCAGAGGGTAACAATATGTTTTTTCAAATGCTTCTTGACCAATCAGGTTCGAGTATTTTACATGAAAGTATAATAAAATGAATTTTCTACCTTCCTATTAGTAAACATCAATATGATAAATTTTCTACATGTTTGATGTTAGTAATATGTTTGTACAGTTTTATACACACATATGTGATACAAGGCTGAGACTACAGTTAAAACTGCCTAATCCAGTCTTAACGAAATATTAGTTTAATCACTGGTCATTCGGACCTCTGTATCTGGACCATTTACTAGACCAAAGAGAAATTTCCTGGCCCAAATCAAACTCAGAGTATCACTTTTATAAGTTTCAAAGTTCTAAAGAACGCTGAATCACTGTCGGATAGGGTTTGTATCAAATTTAGGTCATGTGCTATAAAAGCAGCGACTGTACTAATGATTCTGACGACAATCACTACTCCATGTCAGTATTTATTGCACTATTAGTCAGTGACATTGATGATAGGATCATAACTTATAATTTTGCAAGCCCAACCTCAATTTTACTGGACTTAGTCTTCGGGCCAGAGGCTAATTTCAAAGACTGTTAAACTGACACCTGTGCAATCTGTTTCACTGTGCACTCCGAACCTTATAAATTTTTCTATGTTATAATTGTATTGTCTATACACTGTTTATTTGGACACCCTGTGTATTCTGACCCAAAAAAAAATGTCTCCCTGTGCGTGTCGGATTATAAAGGCTTCACTGTATAAAGATTTTCTGCACCAGTGTTTATCTTGAAACTGGAGGTGAAATATGGATTATTCGAAGAGTGTTGAACATAAATGCTTAGATTTTAAGAGCAGTGCCTGTTGATTGTAAAGTCATGGACAGACAATTTTGAATTTGTGATTTTGTTGAATTTTCTAGAAACTTGTGGAATGTGAGAGGCTCTGTGATTCCCCGGTTATGCTGGATCTGCAAACACGACAAGCTGACACTTCACAGGTACCTGTTCTAGAATGAATGGAATGTCAAGGAGATTTCGTTCTGCTCGTTCTGGCCACATAAATTTGTAGATAACTGTTGTCTTCGGCGTAGGAGGAATTGAATGCTGTTATACAGTCTTAATTTCATTTTAAATCTGCTATCAAAAATTAAAATTTCAATCTTGAAATTACAATCTTAAAATTACTATTACAATCTTCGAATTACTTTTACAATCATTTCAAAATTGATTTTCTATTTCAAATACATTTACAATAATGATTTTTGTTTTAATTCTAGTTAAGATTTAAATTATATTATTCTAATTGAAATAGATATTTCATTTTCAATGAGTGCTTTTAAACTGAACTACATGACTTGTATGTTTCAATGTATTTTTCATGTAGGGTTCGAATCCCACTCACGTCGGTAAGTGAGAAAGTTTCCCAGTTTACTAAGGAAAGCTCGGTGGTCTCTTCCCAGGTACATTGTATCTGGGTTCTCTCTTCCACCAAAAAAAAAAAACTGGGCACCAGCAGATAACTGAAAAATTGTTGAGTGTGGTGGAAAACATCAATCAATCTAATCTATTTTTCATGTCTGATGATATTGTCTTGTAGTTGGATTTCACCTTGTCGTTTTTGGATGACTTTGTGTCGGATGCGCTGGAGGACGGAGCTAAGCCGTACATCCACTCTAGTCTACGTGTACCCAGTGTCAAAGGTCAGGCTTTCTACTGTTTACTGCAAACTTCCCCTAGAGTTCGTTTGCTTACAAACCAAACTCTTCCAGTTAGGCATTATGGGATAGCAATTTCTTAAGCCGTGTATACTGTGTGACGTCACTGTAGAATGATGAAATAAACATAACGTCAAACGTAAACAACTTTCAAAACAAGAACGTAAACATCAAGTTTATTACTTTACGCAATAACTTGAACAGTCTCCCTACTTTTAAATGATCTTTTGATCATTTTATGTTTAATATAAAATCCATACTTTTATATTAATGCTCTTAATGTCAATATCTTCAAACGTTTAACAACGAACTACTTCTTTACTGTTATTAGCCTTCGTGATAATCGCCAACTCACAATATACAAATCTGTATATTGTACTGCGTCACGTAGGAGAGGTCTATACGTAGGTGATGTAATGAGGGCTCGACGGGGAGTTTGCTGTTTACTTTGGAAAAGTGGCTATAATAGCTGAGTGGGTAAAGTGTTGGGTTAGTGACCCACAGATGCAGAGTTCAAATCTACCAGATGCTTTTGTTTGAATTAATTAAAATTAATTTTTGAAAATTATCTTTTTAAATCCGAAAATAGCAAATTCTCTGCCCTTTTTGACATATATGAGTACTTATTACATATCATATTTTTGCATTAATTAAATCATTTCGGGCTGATCTGCGAAATTCTTTCAAGGTGTAATGAACCACCTGAAAATAAGACCTGTACTAGAGATTGGAGACCTCCTGTTAAGTATTGCCCAGATTGTCGCCTTGGAAAAATGCACAGTAATTCAGGGTGGGGGTGGGGGGGGGGGGGGGGGGGGTGTGGAATCTCATTCACAACTCTGACTGTCACAGAGTTCCAGATAATTTTTTACCACAAAGTGTATTTACCCCCTGATTTTCAAATCAATGAGTATTTTGCTTTTCAGAAAAATTCAAAAGTGTATTTTGTTAATTTACTGATTATCTTTGATCTTTTGCACAGAAGATGTCACCAGATAAACGATACTTCTTCCGTTAGACTTTTAACTTAAAGTTTATACTAAAAGGCCACTCCAGCTATTTACGGGGAAAATCCTTTGTAGTTCTTTTTATTAAAACTATTCATTGTCATTTTGAATTTGATATTTATCATTGATACATTAAATTTGAATATGTCAGACACTCAGTCACATGATTATGATCCAATTCTGTATATCATTCGTCCACGATTGATAATACAAGTTTTTCCCCCTGTGCTTTCAACCGCACACTAACTGATTCACGATTTTCCCCAAAATTTTGTTTTTGACTTTTAATGAACAAAATCTACTGTCTAATGTGTTTGAAAGATTTCACATGAAAATTAAGGTTATACATTATCACAGAAGCTCGTTTTAGAGAGTTTATTATTTATTCTGTAAACAAAGATTGTGGTATGCTATTGTTTACGAAATTTTCAAAAGAAGTGGATATCGATCTAAGTTTATTATATCTTTCACATTTCAAGCAATTTTGGTGTGAAATGTGTCATCTAAAAGTTAAACTTTGTGACTATGCAAAATCAAGATGCATTATATTACAAAATCAATATTTCACTTGTTTGTTTGTTTACATAAAAAGACTCGAGTCTTTGTTTACATAACACAGATTTAAGGCTAAAATATTGCTTTTATTCTTGCGTTCAGAAGGTCAAATTTTGGCTGTGAACATTAAATAAGTTATATTTTTAATGTTTAACATAAAAAATGTAAAATATTTTCATCAAAAATCGTGAACCAGTCCCTTTAAGAAAGAAAGTATAACAAGTAGACCTATATATTAATAGTGTTTTGAGTTAACTCTTCCAATTTTTTAAAATTGTGATTGTCATCAAAACGTATTTCATAGCGCTAAATATCATATATGATCAAGTCCTGGGCTAACCTCAATTCATATGAATAGATAATTCATATTTATATTGTACTACAAGTATCATAAATACGCGGACTAATACGCATTACTTTGGGAGTGTAAAGCGTATTTACATTCGCTGATGCGTAATTGTACGCATGATTTTCAACTTAAATGCGTAGTTGGTAAAATTTAATGAGTATTTACGCTGATACGCACCTTATCTGGAGCTCTGCTGTCAAATCGTTATCTAACAAAATTGTTCTGTATTCTTTGACAGTTCACTTTTTTGTGTGGGGTAAACTTTTCTATGATATTGTACTGGTAGTTTTTCTCATTATACATTAGAAGCTACACATGTTTAGATTCTGATGTTTAGGAGAAAATGAAAGTATTTCTATTGCCTGGGCTTGCAGTTAAATACATGTAGATGATTAATGAAATCCGGATTTGTTTATGACGATTATTTTCCAGATCCTCTATTTTCTGGATATGGTAAATCCCGAGTCCGCAGCGAGTCTCTCCGATCCAGCTCCTCGGGAAAACTAACGATTCCAGGGACCTGTAGCAAGACAACAGCTTCAGACTCAAAGTAAGTCCAAGTCAACCGTGTCATCAAAGTAAGTGCACGACAACCGTGTCATCAAAGTAAGTGCACGACAACCGTGTCATCAAAGTAAGTCCACGACAACCGTGTCATCAAAGTAAGTCCAAGACAACCGTGTCATCAAAGTAAGTCCAAGACAACCGTGTCATCAAAGTAAGTCCACGACAACCGTGTCATCAAAGTAAGTCCACGACAACCGTGTCATCAAAGTAAGTCCACGACAACCGTGTCATCAAAGTAAGTCCATGACAACCATGTCATCAAAGTAAGTCCATGACAACCGTGTCATCAAAGTAAGTCCATGACAACCGTGTCATTTTATATAAAGTCTAGAGTAAGTTAAATGCGGCAAGACAAGTCATGTTACAGTCAAACATAATTAAAACAAACATGCTTATAATGAATTCATGATTATTGCAAAGTGATACTCGTTCCCCTATAAAACGAAAGTATTACAAACGCTATTGAATATAACTAAGTCTGGTTATAAGGAATTCTTTTTTGCTGGCCCTGGAGGTTTGCTATAACTGTGGCTTACTGTAGGCAGGAAAGGTAACAATTTCAGATTTCTGCTAGAAACAAGTCACCTAGACTTAATATCAATCTTAAGTCACCCAGACTTAATATCAATCTTAAGTCACCCAGACTTAATTTAAATCTTAAGTCACTTAGACTGAATGTCAGTCTGAAGTCACTTAGACTTAATTGTCAACCTCATACTTTATCACTTATCAGCAAAAACTAAAGAGCAGTCCAGAAATCCAGCTTAAACTCAACATTTAGAGAGACTCGACAGATGAAGACTCGAAGTAGAGACACAAGAACTCATCATATATAGTCACTGACTGGACTATTGTAGACTCGAATTGTAGTCACAAAGACTCGAACTATAGACACAAGAACTCAAAGTAAAATCATGCATAGTCACAAGGACTTGATTTATAGTCACAAGGACTTGATTTATAATCATAAGGACTTGATTTATAATCATAAGGACTTGATTTATAGTCATAAGGACTCAAGTTATAGTCTTAAGGATTTGATAGGAGAGGATGGTCACTATACAGAGATCTGAAAAAGCACTTTCCTTAAGTAGTTATCTCACACTCCATACAAATGTTGTAAGAGTGCCACTATCTGAGCGTGTTTAGTTATGAAAATTGACTATAAAGGGGAGGCAATCGTGAAATGGAATGGGATTTACCAATAAAGTCCAATGGTTTATTGTGTATTCCATAAGACAATAAACAACACAGGCATGAGTATACTGATGTCTGTTCATGTAGGCGAGTAATGAGTGCTGCTGGAGTTGTTACTGCTGAGATACAATGATTTTGCTTTTGTAGAAACATTGACCTGAAGCTTGAAGGCATCAGCAAGGTGTGGGGAGAGGAGGGCTTTCTGGAGAAGGAGACGAAAGTGGAGTTTGGTCTCCATTCAGCTTCTGCAGAAAAACAGAGGGAGCTAGAGGAGAAAAAAGAACTAGCGGCAGCTCTATTTAGTGGATTTAGCAGTGGAAGCAAGGTAAGGGGCTAAGGGGCACCAGGTTTTGGATGTTGTGTGCCTGTAATTAAGGGGGGGGGGGGGGGGGGTAAGTGGCAGAGAAAAGAATCTCTAAAGGTCTCTGTGCACAGTAGCTGTAGTTGATATCATCAGTCGTCTTTTAGCTACCAAGGACAGTATATTGGGTAATTCTGTCATGCTGGAAATGTATGGAAATGTCACCATTACCGGTGAAGGACTGCAAAATTTAGGTCTATGCTCAGCACTTACGGCCTTTGAGCAGTGAGGGATCTTTATCGTGCCACACCTGTTGTGACACGGGACCTCAGTTTTTGTGGTCTCATCAGAAGGACCGCCCCATTTAGTCACCTCTTATGACAAGCAAGGGGTACTGAGGACCTAATCCGGACCCCTACAGGAACCTTAGAGGGCATTTGTTGATTCGAAACTAATCTACTACAGCATATGCAATTAGTTGCATGTTTTTCATTTGATGCCCCTTCAGGAATTTTCATATCTGTTTTATTGATGGCCATGCATATATTGACCTTTTAATGGAAAAATAACAAAAGCATAGAAATATCATTAACAGGACATCGTAAATTGTGCCGGTAAGTAATTTGTCAAGTAAATATTTGATAGACTGTGTGTGATTTCTTGTACAGGTTGGAGATGAAGAGGCTGAATTACACGACCCATGGGCAGAGGAAGTTCCTCTAACACTTAATTCTAACTCCACAGACTGGAGAGCTCTCAGTGCAGAAGAATCATGTAAGGAAGAGAAATCAGACGCCATGGTGAAAACTAACAGTAATCTGATTGATCTATCTGAGCCGGAGAAATCATCAGAAAATTTGTTTCCTAGTGAAACAGTACAATCAGCTGCTGAACTTAATATGGAAGTCGGTGTTGATAAATTTGATTTGGGTGTTGATAAACTGAATTTGGGTGTTGATAAGATTAATATAGGTGTTGATGAACATAAAATGGGTGTTAATGAACAAGACATGGGGGACGATAAACATGATGGGAATGATCAGTACCCAGTAACACAATTGTGCCAAGGAAATATGGAGTTCCACAGCCGGGAACCTCCCCCGCTGTGTGGTGAGGACTTCTCAGAAGACACAACAACAGAGCTCAAAAATCAGCCATTTTCTGGATCATATGAAGTTATGAGTGGTGATGAAAACCTTACAGATATTCATGAAAGCTTGTGCAGTGGTAGTCATTTGAATTTTGACGCTTCGCGGATTAAACTGGAAGAGAGGGATGATAGTGGATTATGTATGAAAGCCGAGTCCAGCTTTAACAGTGAGCAGAGTGACGATCATCCGCGTCAGGGCGAACAGCATGAAGGCAGTCTGTATAGTCAGTACGGGACGCTGAGTGACAGCGAGGAATCCGGACACAGCGAGGAATCCGGACACAGCTAGGAATCCGGACACAGCGAGGAATCCGGACACAGCGAGGAATCCAAACACGCATAACTCGGAGACAAATGTACAGGAGTTTCTATGACTTGTGTTGTAGGCAGAGAGCTCAAAAACGTTATGAAATTGTGTAGAGTAAGAGTATGAAATATTGGTTTTGTATTCAATCATTAATCTGTGTTGTGGTTATATATCATATCAAAATAATTTTTATACCCCAACAACCAAATACATGAATTATTACGTTTTTTGTATTACTGTGTTAGTATGTATGGTGTTTCTAAGAGGAACAGATGCAGATTTTGTCAATCTGAATATACATTGGACAATGTACAGATATTAAAGAGCTCGATCTACATCCTCCAGGATTTGAGGTATCCAGGATTTAATGTTATCAATGTCCGGTGTATCCAGGATTTGAGGTATCCAGGATTCAATGTTATCAATATCTGGTGTATCCAGGATTTGAGGTATCCAGGATTCAATGTTATCAATGTCCGGTGTATCCAGGATTTGAGGTATCCAGGATTCAATGTTATCAAAATCCGGTGAATCCAGGGTTTGGTGTTATCAATATCTGGTGCATCCAGAATCCGGTGTATTTAATTTCCGGTGTATAAGATCTTTGTAATTCACAATTTCACATCAGGCGCAGTTGGAGCTAGTGCACTATTTGGTGTAATTCATGATTTATCGCTTCTGTTTTGTTAAATATGATAACTCGAGCTTTTGATACTAAATGGATATTTAGGAGGAGCAGGTAGCCCTTTACCAAAATTGTAAATTTTGTGATCCCAGGATGAGGGAATTGGTACTAGTGCGGGTCCGAAAATGGTCATAGAGATTAAATATCTTTAATATTTGAAAGCCTTCTTCTTTAAAATTTTGCTGATTCAATAATTATAAAATTTAAATGCATATTCAGGAAAAGCAGAATCTAAATGCATATTCAGGAAAATCAGAAAGGGATGAGTCAAAATTGTGAATTTTGCAATCCCAGGGTTCCGACTACAGGACAGGTCCAAAACTGTCATATAGTGTCAATATAACAAACTGTGTAAAGTCTTTCATCATCAGTATGGACTCCTTCTAACAACACATCTTGTTTTGTGCTGATGCTGAATATAGATATGCAGTACAGGAAAATCATTCCAGATTTTACAGCCCTAGGGAGTAGTGATACTTTATAACTAATACTCGGGTGGGTGATAAGGTCTGTGGGAGTAGTGATACTTTATAACTAATACTCAGGTGAGTGATAAATCCCTAGGGAGTAGTGATACTTTATAACTAATACTCAAGTGAGTTATAAGGCCTGTGGGAGTAGTGATACTTTATAACTAATACTCGGGTGAGTGATAAGGTCTGTGGGAGTAGTGATACTTTATAACTAATACTTGGGTGGGTGATAAGGTCTGTGGGAGTGGTGATAGTTTTAACTAATACTCAGGTGACTGATAAGGCCTGTGGACTAGTGATATGTATAACTAATACTCAGGTGAGTGATAAGGCCTGTTGGAGTAGTGATACTTTATAACTAATACTCGGGTGGGTGATAAGGTCTGTGGTCGGGTATTTTGGGTCCGTCTTGCGGACTCACCGCTTCACTACCACCCTCACTCATACACAACCGAATATACTTGTAGTTTGACTGGCAGTGTATGTGTTGTGAAATTAAATCAATGCTGTTCATATAAAGTTCTTAATAATGTCATTGGAACACACACATTGTTTATGAATTGTGAAAATATTTTAGAGTCAGGCATCGACTTAGAAGGTCTGCGGCTGAATACAGTTGGGAGAAGATGAGACTGAGGATATGAAGGCGGGCTCTGCATGTCTCTCATTGAATTTAAAATTTGTTAACATGGTTAATAAAATTATATATGATCCATGTATATTCAAATTTTAGCCAAACAATAATGGTGAAAGACTTATGAAATCTATCGAAATAATATTTTTAATCGCGCATGAATATAAAGAAGGAACGGGAGTGGGGGTGTTAGACTCGGGTTAGATGAATAAGGACTTCAATATTTATTGTATTTAATTTTCCGTGAAAATAAATGATATGGCAATTCTTGAACAAATATTCTAACAGAATTCTGACGAAAATATATCTGAAATAAATAATATTTCATGTAAACAACGAAGGAAGAGGCGATCAAGATATTTGAAGATTTCAAGAGAATACTTTTTATCGATACCTGCTACAATATGCGTCCGAGCTGTTACTGTTTTGTTTAGGTATAGGCTTTTCAGTTTTGATATTTGACATTTAGAGATCATCTCATACAGCTGTGCTGGGTACCATAGATAGTGACCTTTGATCTTTGAACTTTTATGTTTACACAACTTTTGAAGCTTTTATAATTAAATTCCTCAAGCGATGTGTCGTGGTCCTGGTTCCTGGCGTTGGAATTCCAGGATAGATATTTAGTTAAGCTATGCATGTACAGTGTGTAGTACCATGCGTTAAAGGGGTTTATAAGACGGTACTGTATATATATCCCCCCCCCCCCCTTTTATTGGACATCGTGGACGAGTCGACTCTGCAGGCCCTTGAGACCTTTGATTTCATTTTTAGACAATTGCAGTAAATCACACTTATAAGGAATTCATGTTATTGCGAGGTGATATTTCATTCTTTAATTGATAAGATGAAAATGACTAGAAATTTAGTGGACTTAATGAAGTTTGGTTATAACAAACCGGGTTTCTTTTTCCCCGGACCATGAGGTTCACTATAACTGTGTTTTACTGTATAATGAAGTTTGGTTATAACAAACTGTTTTTCAGTTGTCCTGGAGATTTGCTATAACCATGTTTTTACTGTGTAATGAAGATTGTTTACAATGAACTGTTAAATATCCGAATCTGGGGGTTCTCAATATTCGTGTTTTACTATATAATGAAGTTTAGTTATAGTGAACTGATGAGGCTTAAATACAAAATAATGAGACCCCCTGACAGGTGTATACATAGGGTTATGGTACTCTGGTAACCATTAAAGCCCGTGGGCCTCTTGTATATAAATCTATCACCGCGTATTAAAGTTGGACAGTTTCTCTCTAATCTGTTTTCGATAACACTCTCAGGTCTATTCAGCGATATCCGACCAAAAGAAGGACTAGATTGCGGAAGCTAAAACCAGGAGTTTCCTGCAACCATTGTCCACTAATTGATCTGTTAACTTGACGCCCGGGATCACCTTCAATTGAAACTGTCATTATTCACCAGGCAGCGGCTCATTAGCCGCGTGCTGATAGAACCGAGGGAAGGTCGAGGCCAATGACTTGACAGTTTCGTTCTGAAGAGGAAATCGGGTCAAGCTCCTAGGACCCAGATTCAAGTAGAGCTTTAAAAAAAGTATCCTTCATGAATTTGATTCGCAACGCAGCATTGCTTATACTATATGCATCGTAGTACTCAGACTGCCCCCATTCTTGGCCCTCCCACACACGAAGTCTTTCTTGTCTAGATAAAGGAACGCGACCTCTTGATCTATAACTTTTACCACTCAGACGTATCCGTATCTGATTAATATGGTTTTCCCCTATAACATTTGCTCTCTTAAATCTGACACATATGTTGACCACCTTAAGAAGTGCGGAAATAATGAATGAAACAATGAATGAGTTATACTAGAGAGTTAATGGCATCTGTGAGTTATATTGTATGACGCAGAATTTATTCAAAAGTTTCTACATGAGAAGAAAAAATCTCTTCCCGTGGCCTTCAACTCGACATTTAGATGTAACGATGACGTTTTATCTATTGGCAATAATCATTTTCATTCATACATAGAGCTTTAAAAATAGTATCCTTCATGAATTTGATTCGCAACGCAGCATTGCTTATACTATATGTATTGTAGTACTCAGACTGCCCTCATTCTTGGCCCTCCCATACACGTAAATGTCTGAACCTGCGGTTCCTCTCGTACTGAGCAGGATTACCGTAGCAACGACTGCAGTCATCAGTAGGGTAAAACTAACCTGTCGACACAAAATAGTTAACCCGAAATGAAAGCCACCATCCTCCACTAACAACTCATCTATATAACAAACGGGATGATTTCCGCTTCTCCATCGTCAACTTCCCATATTCATGTACATATAGCAATACTGCGTTATCGCCTTCATATGGTGTTTATACATGTATCTCTCAACTGATCCGAGATAAAATGCACTGTTAAATATTGTGTCCACTGTCAGGCATTTAGACCGGGCAGGAAGATATAAGCTGTATTTCCTCAAATAAATAAACAGTAAAGGGGTCACTGCATTCAATATCTTTAATACTGTTTTATAAAACATAGTGTTGTTGCAAAATACAGAAGAATGTATACTCGTAAAAACATACAATCGCAGATGATGTCTTTGGAAATGAAATCTGAACAGTCACATGTGCTTTGATATGTCATTTAAGGTAAAACCTGAAAGTAATCGGACAAAATGCCTAAAAATATAATGCCCTGTCGTTGTTAAGAGTAAAATAATTCATGTCTTTGACGCACACGCAGACACACACAGTCATACAAACACAGACACACGCAGACAGACACACACAGACGAACACACACAGAGACAGACAGACAGAAACACAGACAGACACACAGGCGCATACACAGACACACACAGACAGACAGACACACTCATACAGACACACACAGAGATAGACAGACACACACACAGAGAGGGGGGGGAGTTAATACTGCAGACACTATACTTGTAAATGGATCGTAACATTAGGTTTTGTAAAAAGCACAACACATCGCCACAAAAACAAACGTTTGTTATCTGTATACTATTAAGAGAGATCCCTACAACCGTGAAGCAAGCGAGGATAAAGTTCGTAATAGTCAAACAATCCAATTGTGTTTAATATCACTGGTCATCGATGTAGTTGTTTCAGTGGTGGATCGGGAGGGGTGGGTTACGGGGTTTGACTCCCTCCCTTGGTCTAGATGATTTTGATAAAACTATAGCGATTTTGTAGTTGGTGTTCCCCCTTCTCAACCCCTTCGCCTTTAAAAAATTTCTGGATCCGCCTCTGTGTCTTTTGTTTTATCTCTCTACATTGTAAACTTTGAGGAGCTATGTACTAAATACTCTACCCCCATAAACTGCCTTGATCCGCCCCATTTATGAATGTAGTCGGTAAGAGGCTTTGATTGAATTCCAAACAGTCACAGATGCCTAGTCAAACAGTCATATATTCCTAGTCAAACAGTCATATATTCCTAGTCAAACAGTCATATATTTCTAGTCAAAGTCGTTATAATCAACGTCCTCACCGTTTACCACATACTCTCGTTGTTTTTGAACACAAGTCATGGCAACAGGAAGTTCCTCAACGTTAGGTAAAAGGTCATACACTCCTTGGGAATTCTGGGTAAGGTACACGACATCGAACTGTTTCTTTTCGCTTCTGCATTCTGTGTTGGGGTTGCTTTCACACAGGGAGTCTGTGCGTTTTTTAGCCTTATAAATAACCCTCGGTATTCTGTTCTCCTTTATCTCGGGTTCCCAGGTCCAGGGACAGAGCGTATTTTGGGTTTGGCTAGGGCACCGGTTAGCTTCGTCAATCAACTTGGAAATGTTTAGAAGAGTTGATAAGGAGAAGCTAACTCTGGGAGATTCTTGTGGCTGAATAGGATTGTTGGCAACGCCCTCCACAAGGCTCAGAAAAATACTCACAAATACAATCATCTGAAATAGTAGGTAGTCTTCAAAGTTATGTTACTCTTTCACAGTTTCTATTTTTATCTTTTGTAAACTGGATGTAAAATGAAAGAAAATATTCCCTCCCCATATCTATATTAAAAATCTATTTCAAATCTGATGGATTTTCTACCGTAGCTCTTCTCTAAAAATTTTATTTTTTCTGTTGTCTGTCTATTCTTTTTTCTCTCTATTTTTTGTTTGTCTATCTCTTGTTTGTGTGTTTCCTGTCTATTAGTTTTTGTTATTGTTTTATTCCTATCTGTTTGTCTATCTGTCTTTTGTTTGTTGTTCTTATCTGTCTATCTCTTGTTTGTCTGTTTCCTGTCTATTAGTTTTTGTTATTGTTTTATTCCCATCTGTTTCTCTATCTCTTGTTTGTCTGTTTCCGGTCTATTAGTTTTTGTTGTTGTTTATTCCTATCTGTTTGTCTATTTCTTGCCTGTCTTTTGTTTGTTGTTCTTATCTGACTATCTCTTGTTTGTCTGTTTGCTGTCTATTAGTTTTTATTGTTGTTTTATTCCTATCTGTTTGTCTATCTCTTGTTTGTCTGTTTGCTGTCTATTAGTTTTTGTTGTTGTTTTATTCCTATCTGTTTGTCTATCTCTTGTTTGTCTGTTTGCTGTCTATTAGTTTTTGTTGTTGTTTTATTCCTATCTGTTTCTCTATCTCTTGTTTGTGTGTTTCCTGTCTATTAGTTTTTGTTGTTGTTTATTCCTATCTATTTGTCTATCTCTTGCCTGTCTTTTGTTTGTTGTTCTTATCTGTCTATATCTTGTCTGTGTGTTCTATGTCTGTTGTTTGTGCATTGTCTGTATATTGTCTGCCTGTTTGTTGTCTGTTTGTTGTCTGTGTGTTGTCTGTATGTTGTCTGTGTGTTGTCTGTATGTTGTCTGTGTGTTGTCTGTGTGATGTCTGTGTGTTGTCTGTTGTCTGTGTGTTGTCTCTGTGTGTTGTCTATGTGTTGTCTATATGTTGTCTGTGTGTTTTCTGTATGTTGTCTGTGTGTTGTCTGTATGTTGTCTGTGTGTTGTCTATGTGTTGTATGTATGTTGTCTGTATGTTGTCTGTCTGTTGGACAAAATCACCAATCATTGGAAAGCCATCTTTCAATGAATTCTAGGACCTAAACATATTCCTCATTCGTAACGTACCTGTCCCTCATCTAACAATGTTTTGATTGTGACGTCAGCGGAAGTGATGGTTAATTAATTCATGCAAACTTCTATTAGGATAAATAACATTTTTCGACAAATCATCTCGCATCTTGAACTGTTGTATTTAGCAATACAAGAAAAACAACAACAAACAAAACAACACAAGAGAAACCAATTAAATGAACTTCACAGGGATTTTCTGAGTAAAATAAACGTTCGGAAATCCTTTGCAGTTATCAGTGGTGTAAAACAAAAATTGTCAACATTAGTCGCATCCTTTTGACATACTACGTACTATACTCGTTATGATAACATAATAAAACACATACTAAGCTTTGATCTCATATGCATGAAGCACGGTAACTCGACGATGATTACTAAATTGCCCAAGCTTTGCATTTTCGTCTTGACTAGTAATAACATTACTTACCATCGTTTGCATAAATGATTGCAGCCTTCCTATGTGTTTTTGTAGATATCTCTCAGTACTATCTGTACTTTGATTGTAGATGTTAGCGATCGACTGCTTGTCCTCTTGACGTTGAATTCTGAAAGATAAAGATATTTGATTTGGTTATATAGAGAACAGGTCGGGTTTTTTTCTTTAGGATTCCCATTACGTTCTATGAATGTCCGATAAAGTGCTCAGTCACAATGTCGATGTCGATTTTAATCTTTATCCTCTCAGCTTCCGGTTGTAAATTTCCAATTAGGTCAGTGATTTTATTGGAAAATACATGTAGACATTATTTTAATCACAAAGAGCTGTTGAATTTTGTTAGAAATTGTTAACCTACCCAAATATAGATTAACGGATTTATTCGTAGTCAAAAGCAGTGTGTCAAAAACGGCTTAACGCTCAGTATGAAACAATTCAGTCAGCATTTGACCCAATGATAGGTTGTAATGGCAAACTATCTAATTATTAAAGATGTTTCTAGACTTTAAAATGACGTTGCTAATGATAACCAAATAAGGCACTGTACACCGTGTCGATTAATAGATTTTGACAAAATTCTCAAAAAAGTTTTAAAATATATTGACATGAATAATTATGACAGAAGAAAGTGAAACTGAAAACCTAACATGAATAGCTTTCTGCATGGTTTTGTCGTAGACATGCACTTAAGTTAAATTCTGGTCAGTATCTTTCAAGTTATGACCAACATTATATACCATTTTTATTTTCTATGATTGAACTCCATGCAAAACTTTCATGTAATGTTTGCAATTTTATTCACAGCTGAATACTTCTTCTTTTGTGATTTTTAATTACATGTTTAATATGAATTTTTTTTCAAAGGTCCAGTATTTTATTGCAAAGTGTCTCTAGTATGCAAGGTGAAGATAACGAACAGTGATCAATCTCATAACTCCTACAAGCAATACAAAATAGATAGTTGGGCAAACACGGACCCCTGGACACACCAGAGGTGGGATCAGGTGCCTAGGAGGAGTAAGCATCCCCTGTTGACCGGTCACACCCGCCGTGAGCCCCATATCCTGATCAGGTAAACGGAGTTATCCGCAGTCAAACCCAGTGTGCCAAGAACGGCTTAACAATCGGTATGAAACACGTCAGACAGCATTTGACCCAATGCGAGGTTGTATTGACGAACTAGATCGTTATAACGACCATAGAATTTGCGAAATGCTGACTTCAATCGAGACTGTTGAAATCCCTGTACCATCAACTTGTTTGTCAGTAGCTTACCTCGATTTAAAAACTGACTATACCCAGAACAAGCTCTTGCATATCGAATCAGTTGAGATATATAAACACCATATGCAGGTGATAATGGAATATTGCTACATAAATGTGGGAAGTTGACGATGGAGAAGCTGAAATCATCCCGTTTGTCATACAGTTGAGTTGTTAGTTTGCCGTTAATGTCTACTTTCAATAAAATATCTAAGTATGAAGCAGAAGTGGACGACTCTGTGGTGTCCTTTATTTCAAGCTCACAGGGATATATCAAATCGACATATGAATGAAAGCTATCATTCTTAATAGACAAAACGTCATCGATATATCTAAAAGTCGAATTGAAGGTCACAGCGAGAGATTTTTTCTTCTCACGTAGAAGTTTTTGAATAAATTTTGCTTCATATGAATATAAAAACAGGTCAGCTAACAAAGGAGCACAATTCGTGCCCATGGGAATTCCAACAGACTGTTGGAAGACCTGATCACCAAAGACCACGAAGATATTGTCAATGAGGAACTCTAGCATATTTTTTATTTCAACTTCAGACTACTTGTGCGTGGAATCAGAGTGGTGTTTAACAAAGTAAGTTTTTGAATGACTGATCACTAGATATGAATATTTCCGTTTTCCGTTTTTGTTGAAGAAGTATATTCAACTTGAGAAGGAAATAAAGCATGCACACAATTCAGTATTATTGTTTAAGATAGTTGAATTAAAAGTTTGAAATACTTTATATTTTTTGTTCATTGATTCATTTGCAAAAAAAATATAGCTGTCTTATGAGTGTTGAAAATAAAAAAAGTCGATGTCCTTTCAGTATGTAAGTCAAAATAAATGTGTGTCCTATTGCATTTTGCAACTGTCCAAAACCCCAATAAATATTTAGCGGTCGCCCACGGCGGGTGTGACCGGTGGACAGGGGTTGCTTACTTCTCCTAGGCACCTGATCCCACCTCTGGTTTATCCAGGGGTCCGTGTTTGTCCAACTCTCTATTTTGTATAACTTAAAGTAGTTATGAGATTGATCACTGTTCGTTATCTTCGACTTTCCTATGCATGCATGCTATGTTTAGTTCTATATGTATATATATACTATGAAAGGTGAAGATAACGAACAGTGATCAATCTATCAGTAGTATACACAACTACTGACAGAAGACCCTGTTTATTGAAACCCCATATAAACCTCCATTGACACCTCAGGCATTTGGTATTTTGCTATTTGTATACATAAAATATGTATGATTTGATGAGAAATATAAATTTCTTTGTGCTATATGGAATATAGTCAAATGTATATTAATGAGGAAAACAAAAAAGAAGAAAATAATGATACATAAATCAGTCAGTGATTTCAATGCATCGCTCTATAATAAAATGGTTTTATAATAAGCAAGCAATTTACCACTTTGTAACCACCATCATATCTATAACGTTAGCCATCAGAAAAATATGAATTTTTTAATCATTCATAGTTTCCATATGTTTCCAGCTCTAGCCACGCGGTGGCCTCCTTTTTTTGAAATGAAAAACCATGAAGAGTACAACATACAAAAAATTTATATCAAAAATAAATACATTTTGTGATACTAACATTAACCAATTTCAGTTGTTGATAATTTGTTTTTCTATTGTGTGAAATAAATCATCAATGGATTTCTTGTTTATAAATGTAAATCTAAAGATGTTTTATGTGTTTTAAATTTTTGTATGTTCTGTTCTTCATGAGTTTGGTCCTTTGGCTTTAAATTTTGCATTTCAAAAAAGAAATTATGGCTCTACAGAAAGAAGGCTTCCACGTGGCTAGAGCTGGGAACATATGGAAACTATGAATGTTTAGATAAACTTCAAATTCATGTTTTCCTTATAGCTAACTTCCTTATTTATACTAGTGTGTATGTGTGTATATTTGTATCTTTTTAATTTAATCGGGCGTGGTATACCTAATATTACGTCACAAGCAATGGCACCGGATGTATTGGATTTTTCAATGAATTGAATGTATAATCAATAATGGTAACGGTACCAATTCAGTGTACCATTTTTTTCAAATAACTATTTCTCAACCCATCTAAGAGGATTCTCTGGGTATGTGATCGCAGTATTGGGTATAGTGTACTTTTTTCTGTGGATAGCGGTTTTCGAGGGGATAGCGGAGATTCCTGTAACCCTGAAAATATAGATATGTGCCACGGGTCCTGTTCACTTATAGGGGTGATTAAATTGAATTCCATGTATGAGGTTTTTGTTATTAATTTATCTTTAAAAAATCGGAGTCTTATGTTTTACCAAGTCGTCCGGTAGTCATTTTTTCAGAATGACCTACGCGGTATCTACATTAGTTTATTGTCTTATTGATGTCGGGTTGATAGTGATGACACGGGTGCACTGCTCGGCGCGTAGACGATTATCAAAAACGTCCATGGGACTCGTGATCGTGCTGCTTCTAAATCATGAATCCAGGATTCGCTTTAAAAATTACTAGTGACACCCCTGATGTGGCACAAAATTGGAAGACATTGGATCTAGACCTGCGGTAAACAGATTGTGGATTAGAGGTGCGATGGTCAAGAGACCTAAACATTGCACCATATGACTAACGTAACTTAGTGTCTTGTCCAAACGATGCCTGTTGCCCCACTAGGCTCAATAATGATGGGAAAAATCATTGATTTAAAAAAACTATGAAAAAGATAACTGCTTCATTATTTTTACTTTAGCTCGTAAGTTTTCATTTTAGCCTGTGGATTTTTTTACCCACAGGCGAAAATTAGCCCGTAGTAGAAAAAGTTAATTTCGACCCCTGATATGTAATTTGGGTTTCAATAGTATGGGTGATTCAATGATCTTGAATTTAAATTCGTCAAACTTCGGACTCCGAAGCGTCCTCGGCATCGTGACGATGGCAACATTGGCCCCAGCAGCGAAAGACGAGTATTTGCCCATCACCGTGTTTTTGTAAACGAACATAGCTTAAACATGCAAATGAATCCTTTTAAAAACATCAAATACACCATTACTTAGTTTTATCGTTGTAGTAGAAAAAAATAGGATACTTTACTTTGATAAAAAAAAATGTCACAAGCCTCGACGTATATCGATCGTAACCTTAATGAAAGTGCTGAATATGAATTCTATCAATCTAATTAAAAATACAGATCTCTCAAATAGCACACAGCGGAATTCTGTAACAGTCAAGTAATTGAATTTAAAATGCTTACCGTTTAATTTGATGTGCGAATGTCGTTACTGTTTGAAAAGCGAACCAACTCTTTTATATATTTTCATGATAATTTTTGTATTAGAATGCAAACACGATATTTCGGTTTTACCACCGAACTTTGATTTTACATGTATATTTCTGTAATATAATTTTTTTTTTTAGATTCGCACCGATGAATGATTAATGAATTACATAATGATGTCACTGTCATTATTCCTAGTAAAAAAAAAAATCCCACATCATTAGTTGTTATATGTCTTTAATGTCATGATATCAGATTTTGCGGGAAAATCCTTTAACTTGTTTATACCGGTAATCTGTATAAAACAAAAGAACAAACGTCGGGGAAAATGAGGAAATTAAAAGTTTCTACAGAAGTTAATCGTGCATCTCCAGTTGTTGTCTACATCCGCCGCAAAAATTTACATAATTAGCATAGATTATATAAATACTTAAGTACTTATCAACATTGACAAATTACCGCCTCGGAAAGAGCGTCTTAGTGCAATAGTACGTAAACAGATCATTAAGTGAAGCATCCCGTTTCCGGGAAAACCTTCATTTGCTTGACTTATGGGTTTAGCGTTGTTTGGGTGTCCGACATTTATTAATTTTACACATCAACATGTAAAATCTGTTTGAATGATTTCTTACAAAGTATGCTGTGAATATATTTTTGGGTGTGTTTCTTACAGGGTATGTTGTGAGTAGTTTTTCTTTTCTTTGTTTTTCTTACAATGTCTGGTGTGATTGTACATGCAGAGGCCTATTGAAATTACTACGCCTATTGGCCTCATATCTTAAAAAAAAGAAATCCAGCCAAAGCTTATTACCAACTAAAACCTCATTTTAATTGCACAATATTGTGTATAAGGATGGAGGAATCAAAAAAGTAATTGCATTAGAGTACAATTAATTACGAAATTAAGAATATTTTTTTTTCGAATTTAAGTAATTTTAATTTAATTATGTCATGAAATACCACGGAGCTAGGTTAAGGGTTTCCATAGTAAAATGCACAATAATCATGGGGTGAAATAATCATGGGGTACCATAAAGTTACGGGTATCAACAAACTTTTATGTTAATCTAAATCCTTCAAAATTGTTCATTATCCTTTCATTATACATGGAATACCTTAAGGTACCCCATGATTATTATGATAAAAAAAAGTATGTGGACATAGACGTAAATCTAGCGACAGACCTCTTACAACGGCGTACTAGTATGATGCATGCATTGTTTACGCATTTTGAGCTCTATATGATGTTTCATATATTTAGTATGACATGTTATACATTCGGGTTAACTTGATATACATTTATTCTACAAGACATTCAGTCACTTCTGGCTACAATAAAACTTGTCACTTGTGACTTATTTAAAGTACAAGTTATCTATCGTTATCATGTAAAACTTATACGGTACCAATTTTGATGCACCAGATGCGCATTTCGACAAATAATGTCTCTTCAGTGATGCTCAACCGAAATGTTTGAAATCCGAAATAACTATGAAGTTTTAGATCTAAATATAGCCAAAAACAGCGTGCCAAACAAGTGGAGCCAAATTCGTCCAAGGATAAGAGCTATGCATGAGGGAGATAATCCTTAATTTTGAAATGAATTTCTAAATTTTATAACAGCAATTAAATAGTGCAAATTACATATTACGTAATCTATGTCAGTCAAGCGTTTAATACAATACATGATGATTATTATGATAAGCATCCTGAGGAGTAGGATTCAATAAACACGTTTCCCAGACACATGTGTTGTATATGACATGGTGTCAGAAGTGATCTTCGAAAAAGCCCACCCAAACAAAGGCATCTTCAACTGAGACTGGTATGTTAGGATTACTATAGATGTTCTAATGAAAATTTAACGTCATTTTTGCAAGATGACATCAGCTAAATAACAAAAGCCTTGGATGACATGGGAGCCAGCAGACTTACCTAGTGCTTTTATGGCTTTCAAAGCCCACTGTGAATTTATGAGGAGCAGCGGTGCAACTACCTTATGTTATGGGTTGGAGAAAAAAAGAAACATATATTCGACCTGGAATTTGCAAGGTGATGACAGAAAAGCATTGTCAGTGTATTTTGATAAGTTTGAACAATACTGCAAGCAGAAGCATAACGTGATAAGTTTAAATGTTGCACCCAAGGTGATGATGAAACATTTGAACAGTTTTATACTGATCTGAAAGTGTTATTCAATGACTGTAGTTATGATCACGCCATCGAAGATGAAATGTTAAGGGATCACATAGTGTTTGGAGTGAAGTCAAAGAAAGTTCGTGAGAAACTAATAGAAGAAGGATCAGAATTGACCCTACAAAAGTGTACAGATATAGTACGTACACATGACCTGTCACAGAAACAACTCAAAACCATGAACTTTACAGAGGAGGATCCTCATGTGAATATGGTGATGAAGAAGAGGCAACACACACCTCGCACATATAAGGAGAAACAGAAGAAATGTTTCCGCTGTGGATATGAGCATCCATGTAACGATAAGTGCCCTACCATAGGACAATCATGTAATTTGTGTCACAAGCCAGACCACTTTGCCAGTATGTGCAAATCTAAACGTCAACAATTAGGACGACACTAGAAAACTAAGGAAAGTCAGAAACAGAAGAAAATCAACTTAGTGTAAGATGAGTATACAGATGAAGATAGTACAAGTGCGGAAAGTGACTGTGGTGGTGGTAGTGGTATGTTTATGGGTATTATACACGATGTGAACTCAATGACCCCAGAATCTGACTGGACAGTGAGGTGTAAAGTGAATAACAAAATTGTTATCATGCATGTAGACACCGGAGCCAAATGTAATATTGTCAGTCACAGTGTTTTACAAACTCTGAAATCGATGCAGAAATCGAGTACCATGCTGAAGAGCTTCAGTGGACATACCGTGGATTTCAAAGGACATATTGTGATACCATGCACATTTAATAAGAAAACTTTCAACATTCCATTTGAAGTGGTAGAAGTTAAAACACCAACCATACATGGATCATATTCAAGCCAGGAGATTGGACTAGTACAGGAAATGTTTTGTGTGTCACAGTCAACTATTGACACTGATGAGAACCTCACAGAACAGTTCATACAGAAGAACTATTCAGATTTATTCCTCGGAATTGGCTGTTTACCTGGTAAACACAAAATACACCTAAAGGAAAACGTACAGCCAGTCGTACATCCACCAAGACGAATATATGTTGCTCTTCACCAAAAGGTCAAGGACAAACTCAAACAATGGAACAGGAGGGAATCATTGTTCGACAGTCTGAACCAAGGAAGTGGGTTAATAGCTTAGGGACTGTTATTAAACCTAATGGTTCAGTTAGACTTCGCCTTGATCCTAAAGATCTCAATTCAGCTATAAAGCGACCTCATTATCCTATGCTCACTATTGATGAAATAGTTTCTTGCATGCCGAATGCCAAATATTTCTCCAAGTTGGATGCAATTTCTGGATTCTGGCAAATCCAATTGGATGAAGAAAGTTCTAAGCTATGTACATTTAACTCGCCTCTGGGAAGGTTTAGATTCTTGAAAATGCCATTTGGTCTGAACTGTGCGTCAGAAATATACCAAAGTGTGATGTCACGAATGGTGGAGGATATCGAAGGTGCTGAAGTTATTGTGGATGATATCCTTATATGGGATAGAACTCTCAAGGAACATGATCAAAGACTGAAGAAAGTTTTGAATAGAACCAGAGAATATAATCTAAAAACTTAGCACAGACAAATGTGAATTCCGCAAACAGGAAATAACTTATGGTGGCCACGTTTTAAGTAGTGAAGGACTGAAGGCAGATCCAGAGAAAATTCGAGCAGTGACTGAAATGATTCCACCAAGTAACAGGAAGGAGTTGAGAAAATTCATGGGATTCATTCAATATCTTGCCAAATTCCTACCCAATCCATCTAAGGAATCCGCACCATTGAAATGAAGTGTCATGGCATTGGGATGGAGACAAACAATGAAGTTTCCAAAAGCTCAAGGAGATGGTTACAAACAATCCAGTACTCACATACTTTGATGCGGAGAAACCAGTTCTACTTACTGTGGACAGCAGTTCAACTGGACAAGGAGCTGCAATTGTTCAAAGTGGCAAACCTGTTGCTTATGGATCACGAGCTCTGACCACAGCACAACAGAAATACTAGCTCACAGTTAGAAAAAGAGACATTGGCTATTGTGTATGGTTGTCAGAAATTCCATCAATATGTTTATGGAAGAAGAATTCAAGTAGAAACTGACCACAAACCTCTACAATGCAAGGTGAAGATAACGAACAGTGATCAATCTCATAACTCCCACAAGCAATACAAAATAGATAGTTGAGCAAACACGGACCCCTGGACACACCAGAGGTGGGATCAGGTGCCTAGGAGGAGTAAGCATCCCCTGCCGACCGGTCACACCCGCCGTGAGCCCCATATCCTGATCAGGTAAACGGAGTTATCCGCAGTCAAAATCAGTGTGCCAAGAACGGCTTAACAATCGGTATGAAACACGTCAGACAGCATTTGACCCAATGCGAGGTTGTATTGACGAACTAGATCGTTATAACGACCATACAATAAATTTCCCGTAAACTATTACATGCAGAAGATGGTCCTAACATTACAATGTTACGACTTGGACGTTACATACAAACCTGGAAGTACACTTGTAGTTGCTGATCACCTCTCCAGAAAGTGCTTGAATGAGACAACTGAGAAGTTAGTTGATGAATTTTCTGTCAATGCCTTGTCGTACACCAGAACAATATGCTGAACTACAGAAAGCAGCATCATCAGATCTCGAAATGATGTTGCTCAGGAAAGCTATTCTAGAAGGATGGCCAGAGAGACGTGATCAACTTCCTACAGAATTACGTACCTACTGGAATTACAGAGATGAACTTGCTTGTATAGATGGTTTGATATACAAAGGTTTACTACTAGTGATACCACAAGCCTGTCGCAAAGAGATGTTGGAGAGAACTCATGAATCTCATCTAGGCATTGTAAAATTCAAAGCTATGGCACGTGAAGTGATGTTTTGGCCTTCCATGGAAAGCCACATTGAAGACATCATTTCCAAATGCAGCATCTGTGCTTGTCAGCAAAGAGAAAATCCAAGGGAAAGCCTTATTCCTCATAAAATCCCAGACCGACCTTGGTCAAAAATAGCCATGGACTTGTTTGAATTCTGTGGAAACCAGTATCTCATATCAGTGGACTGATTCAAAATGGCCAGAAATAGCAAAACTAGAACAGTCTACATCCAACTGTGTGATTCAACACCTTGGGAGCCAATTTGCAAGATATGGTATTCCAGATGAAGCCATGTCGGATAATGGACCTCAATTCGCCAGTGCTGAATTCCGGAAATTCGCAAAGGAATACGAATTCCGCCATGTCACATCAATCCCTCACTATCCACAACACAATGGACAAGTGGAGCGTATAGTCCAAAGAATAAAACACTTGCTTAAAAAAGCAAAGGATCTTTATGTTGCTATTTTGGATTATCGGAATACTCCCCTGGAAGAACTTGGATTATCGTCAGCTCAGCTATTCTTAGCTAGGAGACTCAGAACAAAATTACCTGTTTCATCAACTCTGTTGAAAGCACAGAATGCAGAATTCGTCAGACAGTGCTTCATGACTCGTCAGGCTAAGCAGAAAAGGAAATTTGATCTGCATGTCCCAGCATCTGACTTGAAATAATTAGTTCAAGGGGAAAATGTGATGATCAAGCACAACGAAAATTGGATGCATGAATCTGTTGTGGAAAAGCATGAAACCCCTCGTTCGTATATTGTTGAAACGAGCAATGGTTAAAAAGTACCACAGGAACAGACGTGATTTAAAATCTGCGAAATCAGTTCATGAAGATGTGACCATAGAGAAATACTTTGTCTATTAAGAATGATAGCTTTCATTCATATGTCGATTTGATATATCCCTGTGAGCTCGAAATAAAGGACACCACAGAGTCGTCCACTTCTGCTTCATACTTAGATATTTTATTGAAAGTAGACATTAACGGCAAACTAACAACTCAACTGTATGACAAACGGGATGATTTCAGCTTCTCCATCGTCAACTTCCCACATTTATGTAGCAATATTCCATTATCACCTGCATATGGTGTTTATATATCTCAACTGATTCGATATGCAAGAGCTTGTTCTGGGTATAGTCAGTTTTTAAATCGAGGTAAGCTACTGGCAAACAAGTTGATGGTACAGGGATTTCAACAGTCTCGATTGAAGTCAGCATTTCGCAAATTCTATGGTCGTTATAACGATCTAGTTCGTCAATACAACCTCGCATTGGGTCAAATGCTGTCTGACGTGTTTCATACCGATTGTTAAGCCGTTCTTGGCACACTGATTTTGACTGCGGATAACTCCGTTTACCTGATCAGGATATAGGGCTCACGGCGGGTGTGAACGGTCAACAGGGGATGCTTACTCCTCCTAGGCACCTGATCCCACCTCTGGTGTGTCCAGGGGTCCGTGTTTGCCCAACTATCTATTTTGTATTGCTTGTGGGAGTTATGAGATTGATCACTGTTCGTTATCTTCACCTTGCACCTGAAACCGTACCGCAGTGAATGTACCGTACAGTCCAAGAATCCTGATGATTGAAAAGGAACACAAAATAGGCAGTTCTCATCTAGAGAAAGCAAAGGGGGAAGACCTGCAGCCGAGAAAAAGGTATTCCAACTGGACCAAGCACCGTGGAATCAGGATCCAGATGTGAAGTAATACCAAATTTGGAGAAAACAAAATCTGGGCGTGAAGTGAAAAAGCCAATAAGGTATCGTGACAAATAGGATTATGTGCATTTGTGAAATTGTGAATGTGAATTTATTTTAGTGGCTATGATAGAGCATATTCCGATTCCTTAGTGATCAATACTGTTAACTGTTGAATATTTACATCTTGGATTTATTATTTCAAATGACTAGTCAAACATTTGTTCTTTTCATTATCAGTTGGTAATTGAAAATTTATGTTCTTGAAAGAAAGGGAGATGTGACATATTTAAAGTACAAGTTATCTATCATTATCATAGTGCAAATTACTTATTACGTAATCTATGTCAGTCAAGCGTTTAATACAAGACATGATGATTATTATGATAAGCATCCTGAGGAGTAGGATTCAATAAACACGTTTCCCAGACACATATGTTGTATATGGCAGGATACATGTATTTGAATTATAAATATGGAAATCCGAAAAAACACATGCAGATATAGCTCTATATGTATGTCGATAAAACAGGCAATAACTATTCTATAGCCAGGCGGTCGGCATTACATGTAAAAATCAGGGTTCTTTAATTCAGATACGACCTTCAAAACTGAGGAGTCTTGTACATGTAGGTGTCATATGCAAGGTGAAGATAACGAACAGTGATCAATCTCATAACTCCTACAAGCAATACAAAATAGATAGTTGGGAAAACACGGATCCCTGGACACACCAGAGGTGGGATCAGGTGCCTAGGAGGAGTAAGCATCCCCTAAAGAGTCAAACCGGTTTCCGGAAACATTAAGCACGAAGTGGGAATGTACAATTTCTGGATTTAATTTCCTAAGAGTAAGTAATCGACTATATATTAAACTACATTATTACACATAATTATATAAGCATAACGAGAGGCCCATGAGCCACACCGCTCACCTGAGTCACCTTAGCCCATATCTAAAGATCTTCCCTATATCTTCACATGCAAAACCTTGGTCCCTATTGTGGCCCCATCCTACCCCCAGGGCCATGATTTTTACAAATTTGAACCTGCACTATGTCAGGACACTTTCATGTTAATGTAAACCTTTCTGGCCCAGTGATTCTTCACAATTTTTTTTAATGATTTTCCCCATTATATTTGTACGTAAAACTTCAATCCCCAATTGTGGCCCCACCCTACCCCTAGGGGCCAAGACTTTTACAAACTAGAATCTGCACTAGATGTCAGGAAGCTTTCATGTAAATGTAAACTTTTCTGGTCCAGTGGATCTTCAGAAGAATATGTTTAAAGATTTTCCCTATATATTTGTATGTAAAACTTTGATCCCCTATTGTGGCCCCATCCTACCCCTGGCGTAGTTAACAAACTTGAATTCGCACTATGTTAGGAAGTTTTCATGTAAAGTACTTTCCTGACCCAGTGGTTCTTGATAAGAAATTTTTCAAAGATTTTTCCTATACAGTATATTCGCATGTAAAAATTTGATCCCCTATTGTGGCCCAATTTTACCCTGGAGGTCATGATGTTAACAAACTTGAATGTCCACTTGGTACAAATCATCCTTGGGTGAAAATTGCAAGTTTGTTTAAAGGAAAGGCCATGCCCTCTTCACAAAAATGCAAAAATAGAGTGGGATCATTTAAAAATCTTCTCAGGAACCGCTGGGCCAGAAAGCTGAAATTTATATGAAATCTTCACCCAAGGATGATTTGTACCAAGTTTGATTGAAATTGGCCCAATGGTTTTGGAGAAGAAGTCGAACGTATGAAAAGACAGACAACAGACAGTGAGTGATCGGAAAAGCTGACTTGAGCTTTCAGCTCAGGTGAGCTAAAATTTGTCGCAAAAGCGAAATGAAAAAATGAAATAAAAAATGTGAAGCGAGGCGGATTTGAACCATGGCAAAACATGCTCACAACATATATACATGCACTGCCAGCGGTGGCACAAGTAATTCCCGTGTAAATACATGTATGTGCAATTACCATCACCCGACCACCGGGGCTACCAATTTTAGAGGTAAGGCGAGCAAAAGTCAATGATGTGTTAGCCCGTCGGGCTAGTAAATCTAAAGCGAAAGTAAATTCGCATATTATTGCCTGACGTCAACTAAGGTCTAATGATATTTGCTTTCTCCGAAACTGTGCGAACAATATGAACTTACAATAAAAACTAGCAACACTAGTTTAAGTTCTTGATACCATGAATGAAAAGTAATTAATCTATTGCATTTTCCTTAAAGGCAGGCGCTGAGCCAGGCGCGTATATTTGTATGCACAAAAGTCCACGTCATTTTTGTACTCCGTTTACCTGGTCAAGAAATATGGCTCACGGCGGGTGTGATCGGTCGACAGGAGATGCTTATTCCTCCTAGACACCTGCTCCCACGTCTGGTATATCCAGGGGTCCGTGTTTGCCCAACTCTTTAACTTGTATTGTTTATAAGAGTTAGGAGATTGATCACTGTTTGTTATCTTTAACTTGTATTGTTTATAAGAGTTAGGAGATTGATCAATGTTTGTTATATTTAACCTGTATTGTTTATAAGAGTTAGGAGATTGATCACTGTTTGTTATCTTTAACTTGTATTGTTTATAAGAGTTAGGAGATTGATCACTGTTTGTTATCTTTAACCTGTATTGTTTATAAGAGTTAGGAGATTGATCAATGTTTGTTATATTTAACTTGTATTGTTTATAAGAGTTAGGAGATTGATCAATGTTTGTTATATTTAACTTGTATTGTTTATAAGAGTTAGGAGATTGATTACTGTTTGTTATCTTTAACTTGTATTGTTTATAAGAGTTAGGAGATTGATCACTGTTTGTTATATTTAACCTGTATTGTTTATAAGAGTTAGGAGATTGATCACTGTTTGTTATCTTTAACTTGTATTGTTTATAAGAGTTAGGAGATTGATCAATGTTTGTTATATTTAACTTGTATTGTTTATAAGAGTTAGGAGATTGATCAATGTTTGTTATATTTAACTTGTATTGTTTATAAGAGTTAGGAGATTGATCAATGTTTGTTATATTTAACTTGTATTGTTTATAAGAGTTAGGAGATTGATCACTGTTTGTTATATTTAACCTGTATTGTTTATAAGAGTTAGGAGATTGATCAATGTTTGTTATATTTAGCTTGTATTGTTTATAAGAGTTAGGAGATTGATCAATGTTTGTTATCTTTAACTTGTATTGTTTATAAGAGTTAGGAGATTGATCAATGTTTGTTATATTTAACTTGTATTGTTTATAAGAGTTAGGAGATTGATCACCGTTTGTTATCTTCATCATGTATAATACAATTACAATCCTTTTTGATGCAAAATGAAATTTTAAAATGAATGTACCTAGTTTTGATATGATGACGTAATTCTACCTTGTGAAATGTCTAATATTCTTTTTTTAAATGACAGTGAACGCCCAAGCACAGATGAAATCACACCGGAAATTACTGAGTCACATTGAAAAACAAATACTTATCCACCCTGAATAAAAATACAGATGAAATCACACAGAAAGTTACTGAACTCAAACAGATCATTTCCGACTTGAAATCAATCCTAAAATCAAATGACATCTCCTTAACCTCTACTTACAAATCTAGAAATTCTGAATTTAGAACATTACCGCCTATAGTACGAGTTACAGTATCAGGTTTTTCTGCTCAGAAAATAAACAAAGATCAGCTCAATGAAATGTTTGGTTCTCTGTCGCCATTATCCATTAACACAGAACATGGCGACACAATGAAGTCAGCAGAAGCTGTACCGTCTCCTCCAGTCAAACCACTGCTCGATGACCCACGCCTCACCGCCGCCATAAACACTGAGTATAAATATCTAATGTTAGCTTTTTCAGTGAAGATCAAATCTGAGCACGTTGACGTTGAGAAATCATGAAGTTCGATCCACAACATCCAAAACAAACTCTTGACGACAATTCAAACCAAGTCAGGGAACGATCCATGGGACATAGCAGTGACATGGGACGGAGATCTTGTTTATACTGACACTGATAACAAAACTGTGAATTTAGTCAAGAATAAACAGATACAGACCATGATCACACTACAGAGGTGGAGATCTCTCAATGTCTGCAGAACCGCCTCTGATGATCTCCCGGTTTCCATGAACAGTGATGATTAGCCCGGCTCATAAGTCTTTAAATCGTTCAGTTTATGATACAAGCACCAAACTTGGTACATGAGGTCCTAGTCCTATACACTTTGAAAAAACCACGTCAGCCAAGAAAATTCATTGGCGGCCATTTTGAAAGCAAAATGGCGGATAATAGCATTAAAATGCTTAAAAGTCAAACATAAAGTATTTACAGGTCCATTTGACAACCAAACCTATTTATATTGACGTAAATTAAATGAAACAAACCAATACAATTCATTGACGGCCATTTTGAAAACAAAATGGCGGATAATAGCATTTTGATGCAATTATAATGCTTAAGAATCATACAGAAATAGTTAAGTCCATTAGATAGACATACCTATTTACATTGACCTAAATTAAAATGAAACACACCACTAAAAGGTATTTAGAAGATTTACAATGATACAAGCACAATAAAGAAGTTATCCATGCCTGAGGATGAGGGTTTTGGAGGTTTGTTAGCTTGTCAGTGGTTTTTAAGTTTATTGAATTTGTTTATTTACAAATTTTTTCTTGGTTCTGTTTTTTTCTCTCTTCTGTTTTGTTGTTTGTTTGTTTTCGTTTTGTTTTTGATAAATATTTACATTTGCATATACATATTTGTCAGTTGTGTCCTATCCATCACAGTTATAGCTGTAAAGCGCAGTACAAGGTAGGCTTAACCAAAATCTTCCTGGTTCTGTCAACACTGCAGTTCAACCACTGCCTTAGAGAAGTTTACACTGACTTCAAAGCTGTCATTTCAATATAGAGACCGCAAAACATTATGGTAAAATTTTGTCCTTTCCATACTTATCTGGCCAGTTCCATTGAACTTGTTTAGCAGTTGCAAATATTGGTTGATCTGCAGCAATGACAGGGACCTGATGATTTGATTGATTGATTGATTGTATCTTGCTTAACGTCTCGCTCGAGAATTTTTCACTCATATGGAGACGTCAGATATGAAACAACTTGTTTGACCTTATCTAGACAATGGCAAATAATTGGAACTGGATGTGCTTGTTCTCGGAGCAAGTGCAGTAAAGAAGTGACAGTAACTTGAAATTGGGGACTTCTTTTCATGGAGGCGTGATGTGATGTACATCTATGTAACCACTTAAATTCTTGTTTTAATACAAGATTTGGGAGAACTAAATATATTTCTGTCAAATATGGTTCTGGATTTTTTTTTGGTGTGAAAAAAGCTGGTCTTGCATTCGTATACGAATCTGTGAGCTTTTGAATCTTGTTCACGCTAATATCGTTTGGGTATTGTCCTTGTACTTCTCAATCTTTCTCACGCGTTGGATGTTGGAAAATAGATATACTTGTCCCTTGGAAGAATGCTGTAGCTGTCGTAGCCGTTGGATTGTTGTCCATGGCAACAGTAATGTATAATTGTTTTCTTGAAATGTTTAGACAAACAATACCTTCGGCTTTATATTTGCTTACAGCTGCATCACCAAGCTGCGCTGACACTGCTATCATTCTGTCATATGGAATACTAAGGCCATGGTCATGAAGCATTTCGACAATCTTTTTTTTTTCTTGCTTGTTTTCGAATACACAGATATTCCAAGAAATACTGAAAATGGTGTTTCGCGAAATTTAGAATCTATACTGCAACAGCTGTGAATGGACAACTTAGTTTTGTAGACACCAAATATAAATTGTGATGTGATATCCACACCTTGTTGAATCATGCACAGAAGCTGGTGAAGATGAGATGGAATAGAATTTTCAACACAGTTATCATCGAAGGTTCCATCAAAAGTTGATTTGTGATTCATCATGCACCTACGTAAGATCTTTGCTGCTTTTGAGACATTACTAGCTTCTGAATAACCAAAGACCTCTGACAATACTATTCCAATGTCTGTTTTGAATGTTAATAGTACATCTCTACCTTTTTATGGGATTTCTGCTAAAATTTGTTCTCTTAGTCTAGCTGAGTTAACATCGGGATTTTTATTCCCAGTTCTTGCAATCGTTGGCAGTAAAGGTATACTAAATCTGCCAACTAAAAGACTATCTGGTCCTTCCATGTTCGTTTTAGTCTCGATGACATATGTCAGCAGCTCTGAGAAAACTAGAGGATAAGCTTCCTTTTCTGACGCTGTTTCATCATGGTGATTTGCTCTTCTTGCCAAATATTTTCTTTCTCGATTGTAGAGAGATGTCAAACAGGAACTGTGCAATGATATCTCCTCCACTTAGTCATTCAAATTTCGAGCACATTTGTTAAGCCTTTAGTCTAGTTGCATTGTCATTGCACATCTCAGTTTAGAAACCAGATTTTCTCTTTCACAAAGAAAACATGCTTTGTTTTCTATGCTTATTCCTGTACTGTCTGAGATTGGTCCTCTGTAACGCCTGACCTTTATCTTGATCTCTCAAGCTTGTTGTTGCTGAACAATAGTCTACGACTTTGATGATATTTTGCATCATGCATTCGCAAGGTTTCTTCAAACCCTTCTTCATCATCTACTCTTTTCAGATCTAGCATGATTGGCGTCTGGTTTATTTTCGTAAATAGAGGAACATTCCTAGCTATCATAGCATAACCATCTTGGTCTTTGATTGTTTCATACCGCGATGGTGGTGATTTCTATTCTTCGCCTTTACCTGACTAACAAAGACAACATCTGCCTCAGTCTGTAGTCGGCGAAGATACCAGAGGTGATGTGTCTAACATTTCTGATACTAGCTCGTATTCTAACAAAGTCACAGGTTTATTCACTGCGTTCGTTCCCTTTAATTTTCTCAGATAATTTAAGGCCGAAAGTTTATCCTTTCACCACCTGAAATTATCTACATGTAAAGAACATTATTGTATTGGATACAACTAGAATCGACCTAATTGTTGTAGCTCTACCTCTCGCCCGATCGTTCATCCAGTGTCATTTAAGTCCCGTGCGATCTGTACACCATTCGGATAATTATAGCCCCATTATCCTTGGCTCGGCTCTCCCGCCCTGGCACTCCCTGTCAATTCAAGTGCGGCTATCTCACATTTAACTGTATAACTTTATACGATATATAGTTAAAGGGGCTTGCTTGATATCATATGGGACACTGATACGCATTTATCACACATTAGCTGACACTGAGCCCCGTGCTGAGTTACACAACAGTGGTATCACCAGTGTGACCTGGTTGTGCTTTGACTTCCACCCATTTAAACAATAAAAACAACATGCTTGCCCATTAAAATTAAGGGTGTGTTTGTTTTAAGTGAAAAGAATCATGAAACAATTATGAATGCATCGGTAAGTAACGATGTAGTGATGCTACCTAAAAGTTCATGAAGTTTATCATTGGAAAATGTAGAAATAATAAGCTTTTATCCCCCATATTGGAAAATGGCCGCCATTTTGGAAGTTTCGGTTGGCTATCGTGCTTTTTTTTAAACATGGGTGCTAGGAGACTCTGCATGCAAATTTTGGTGCTTGTATCATAAACCGAAAGTTTTTTTCATATACAGAAATAAAGTGACGGATTAGATGACAAATCATCCAAAGTTGTGCGTTACTCTGACTCCACATAGACACACACCATTCATCTGATCGTTACACTAAATACCTCAGTGAGAACAAGAACCTGGATATCTGTGTGGCTGACAATAAAGCTAGTGCAGTAGTGGTGGTCAATCAGTCAGGAAAACTCCGATTTAGATACACTGGTCATTCCTCTAATACCAAGCAATCATTTACTCCATTCAGCATCACTACAGACAGCCAGAGTCACATCCTGACAGCAGACTATAACAATCACCGTATCCACATCCTAGATCAGGACGGACAGTTCCTCCGTTACATTCACTGTGATTTACGCGATCCATCAGGTTTATGTGTGGACATCAGAGACAACCTCTTGGTCTCGCTGGTAAAGTGAAGAAAATCTAATAAACACCGTGTTAATCACACATCTACACAGTGCTATTTACAGTCCTCTGATAATTCTCAGCTTATAACATGACAGGAGCTATAAAATTTAGTTGGAGTCTATTTTCAATAGTTATTGTAAAAAAAAATTGTTAACCAGAAAATAGTTCAAAAGTCTAGGGTATGTATGAATGATCAATCATGTTTCAAAATATTGAATTCAAGGGCAATAACTCGGTTTTCATTATTATTTATCAAGTCCATTATTAGCCTGGTGCCCTGGCCTTCCCATAATGCTCCGCAGCATTATGGGAAGGTCAGGGCACCAGACTAGTCCATTATGCGATTCTCAAGATTTAAGAGCAATTCTATGTAATGACCAAAAATGGGTCAGAAATGGCATATCATGGATTCTAAAAGTTGTTATACACAATGATAGCTATGCCCTAGAGTAACAAAATTTTGTAATTTTGTTGTTGTTGAAACACTGGAGTTACCATAGCTGCGATTGGAAAACAATGTACATAGTACAGATACTTTTTTCTCAGTTTCAGAATTAAACATTATTCTGTTTCACAAAAATTGCCATTTGGACTCCAAACTCCAACTATCACCCACTTCAAACACAAAACAATATGACAATTTTGTTCCAATTTGTTAGAAAAATATGCAACTCAAGAATTGTTTGTTTAAAGCTATATTATTGTTCTAAAGGGGTAAAACGTTTTAATTTTATCGCATATGGGACAAAGTGGTATTGGTCTGCCTACATGTAATATGATACAACAGAGCAACAGAGCATTATTACATCAAATTTGTATTATTCGCATCTTCTGTGGTCAAATTTCTCAAGACTCCAATGCTGTTATTTTTTATATAGTTGAAGAAATCAAAGCAAGAAATCATAGTGTCAGCAAAGTTCATTTATGGTCTGACAATGCAGGATGATACAAAAGTTCTGAAACAATCACTGCTTTATTCAGGAGTAGAGCCATAGACACCTATGACTTCTGTGAAGCCCAGAACGGAAAAGGGGCATGTGACAGAACAGCTGCAACGATCAAATCCGGCATCAGGAGATATGTGAACCAAGGCAATGATGTTTTGACTGCAGAGCAAATGAAAACAGTGATAAAAGTTTCTATCAATAGTCAAAATATATTAAGTCTATAAATAGAATAGCTAGTTTATTGGATATGACCGTAACAGAGGTCCAATGTCACGGAATTAGTTATAGCACGATAAGGAACCCTCACCTCTATGACCCCGAGAGTGAAGCATAGATCTAAATTTGTGGTACTTCACCTACAGATAGTGACATCTCGGTATGAGAAAAAAAATATCGACGAGACATAAAAACAATCAATCAACAGATTGAACTCTGCGATGCTGTTTATATAAGCATGAAATTTTGATTTTTCATTATTACATTTACATACATTGATTATGTATGTTAAATTTGCTACCCTTCAATTCTATTTGAATTTTGGTCATGTTCACTTTGTATTGCAGGTTATTGAGAACACTTCAAAAAAGGTTCATTATGTAGTAAAGGTTGTTGAGGTAGATTCTGTTGCACCTGATGTGAAAACCAAGATTCAGATTCAGATTCCATCAATATCAGCCATGTATAATTTCAAGTTTGAGGAAAATGGTATCAGAGTTTGGAAACATTACAAAATTGGACCAGGTAAAGAAAAGTTTATAGACATTTGATGTTTTTGATAAAATTTCACATTTCATAAAATTTTTATAGATCGCCTGACCTACAATGCCATATGACATATTTACTTCACTTATCCTACATTTCTATGCCCCATTCAAAGCAAGGTGCTAAAGTTAACACATATGTAAAAGAAAGAAATGACAGAATCAGCAAAAGAATAGAAATAATCTATACATACTTTCTCTGGAAATTAAATGATCCATATGGGAGCCGCCATTGTTTTGTTTTTTTGTTCATTAGATGCTTCAAATTCATATGACAGCTGCTTCCTGACATAGTGCAGATTCAAGTTTATAAAAACCATGGCTCCAGGGAGTAGGTTGGGGCCACAATAGGGGATCAACATTTTATATGCAAGGTGAAGATAACGAAAAGTGATCAATCTCATAACTCCTACAAGCAATACAAAATAGATAGTTGTGCAAACACGGACCCCTGGACACACCAGAGGTGGTATCAGGTGCCTAGGAGGAGTAAGCATCCCCTGTTGTGAATATATAGGGAAAATCTTTAATATGTCCCAAGTTGACTCAGGTGAGTGATGTGGCCCATGGGCCTCTTGTTTTCATATTGCATTACAAACGTCACATTGGGCAGGACATTCATGTCCTATGGACATATTTCTAGTTACATCTTACATGCCCTTTGATGTTTTCAGAGGTTTTATATAAAATATCTTATACTGTTTTTATTGATTGATTGATTGTATATTGTTGAACATCCCTCGCAAGAATATTTCACTCATAACAAATTTAAAGATCTAGCACACCCATGTAAATGCTTGAGATTCTAAGCAGTTTTCTCCATGTTCAAGCATGTTTGGTGTTTTACAGGCAAATTCATTCCTTATTGGACAGAAGAAACAGATGTGCCACCCTCACTTGAAGTGTTGGAAAAAGCAAGAGATACTGTAGACTTCCATGCACTTGTCCAATCATCTGTGCAATCCGTAAATCAACAGACTGATGGAATATTTACTTGTTCGAATGATGGCTGCATGTCTTCATTCAATTCTCACCAAGAACTGCATAATCATGCCATTTTGGATGAGTGCAATGTGCAATCAGAGAAGATTAAGAAATCAGATGTTTTAAAAACACAGTATATTAAAAAATTGTCTGAGACACAGGTTACATCCAAAGAAGTTACATTATCTGGTAACTACTCGGAAATAGAAAGTAGACAAACTCTCTCTCAAGGATGGGGCATTAAACTGGAAAGGAAAAACAGGAGATTCACTGAAAACCAAAAGAGTTTTTTGATTGAGAAGTGTAACATTGGAGTACATACAGGACGTAAAGAAGACCCTGAGAACGTGTCATTGTTAATGCGGAGCATAAAGAAAATCTGATGGCTCAAGGCGCTTTGTTTTAACAGAGTTCTTAAGCTCACAGCAGATTGCTAGTTTTTTTCCCCTAGACATTGTCGAAAAAATGAGGCTTTAAGAGAACATACCATTTCTGACCTTGAGAATACTTTACTCAATTAGCCTGTACATCATTTTCCATTTTTTGGTCAACTTAATCAGTATCCATACCCCCTCCCCCTCCCAAAACTGCAAAGTTGGGAAGTGCATATATCAATTTTTGTCTTTCTGCCTGTTCTATATAGTTCTATCAGCAAGTTATTTATTATATATAACTTTTGTGTTATTGAAAATGTGTTTTTATGAACTGGTATTGTTTTGAGCATCAACCAAATAATGAAAATGTGAAACTTGTACATGTAGGCTTGACTTAAGGAAGAATGCTACACAAGGAAAATTTGATATGGATGAAAAGTGGAGGATATGTACATTGAAAACGTTCAAATTTAGTTGTTTTAGTAAAAAAAATATAGATATTCAATAGAAAGCAATTTGAACAAAATTTAAAACCCTGCTGGACTTGTACCCGTGATCTACAGTTCTGCAGTCTACGTGCGAACTCAGCTAGGCAATGACTTTTGAAATTATTAGACAAATATTGCTGATATTTATATTTTCATCCATGTTTTAAAAGTAAGTCAACCATAATGAGTACCTCCTTAGAGTATAATGGAAGGAAGTTACTCAAATTCAAGCTTTTGTACTTTGTAAAAATCATACATTTACTTATACTTATCTAAAAATGTCAAGATATGGAGGGTTGGGTAAAAAGAGATTAACCCACTGTCTAAAAAAAGTGTTGGGGAAAGCTGGTTTTTTATTTTTAGGAAATTATGCTCATTTTCCTACTTAATATTAAAATCAATGGTAGATTTTGTTTCTTATTGGTGAAAATATACCTTCTAATATATCTTGGAATTGAACAGGTAATTTAAGTTGATTTGCCAGGCTTTAAAACACCTCCTTTCAAAGTTATAACCTTTTACAGCGTATTATACGATAATTATCTCCCTTTGAAAAAATCTTTATTGTGATATTTTTGACAATTTTTCAGTAATATTTCATAAAATATTAGTGTTTGATTTACAAGAATGACATGCCTCATGATGCTGAATGGTTAAAATATTTGTTTCAGATTTAAAATTCTTTCATTGATGGAATGTAGTTGTATTGTATTTTGGATCAATTCTAAAAATAGCCTAACTTTGAGAAATCGTTACTTTGTATCGAAAAAAAAAAAAAAATACCCGCTTTGAATTTTTTATATTTTGTGCTATAAAATCTATTCAAACTTTTGGTCATAGTATTTCAAATTTCCTATGCTGCATTTTTTAGGAAGTAAGACCTGAAAAATAAAAAAAATCCCAAAAAATTTCAAATTTGAAAATTGAAGAAAGAACCTATCGTAGACTGCTTGACAAAATACTTTCTATACTGACTATCAATCTGGTTTTTATTGTTTTTAATCTAGAAACAACTATGATTAAATTAAATAAGTTACTTTAATGATATATTTCATATGTTAAATATAATAAAATGTTGAAATTTCACAAAAATTAATGCTATCCAATGAACAAATATGGTGAGAAATGACATTCTGTTGCCATGGCAACAGGGTTAAAAATTTTCAATTTTGATATATATGTTTCAGTAAAGTATTTAATAAGAAACATTTAAAGTAAGTATGAGCATATTCTGTGACAACCCATTTCTCAGTACCTTAGTAATTCTTTGATCATTACATAGAATTGCTGATCTTAATTCCTTTATTTTTCACAAACATTTTAATTGTATAGTTTTAAAAGAAACCGTTTCATGAAATTGAACTTTTATGAATACTATTATATCGTTTAACCAGTTTTCATGAAGTTTTGATAATGTTGTTTAATTTTCTGACATTGATAACAGTCTGTATACGTGTCCAAAAAAAAAAAAAATATTCATACCGTAGCAGTTATTTTATGATTTTTATTTGTTACTTAGCTGCAGAACTGTAGCTCTCTGAAAAAATATTTTGACATAACAGAGAGCTACAGAGCCACCCCTTATAAAAACCTTCGATTTACGGCGCACAAAAAGCTGCGCACGGTTGAGGCCTTATATCGTTGTATTCTTGAGTTACTGTCTCATAAATTTAATATCAAAAAATTCTTAACATATTTTCCTACTATACTTGTGTCTAAACATACCTTCAAATATTCATTAAAGCCCTACACGACCTGAAAACTCCCAGCTTCAAATGATTTCGTTTGTTGACGTAGCCATGTTAGGTAGCCGGGTCAGTTCGTACCCTGTTGTTTTTGGTATATATTCATAAAATTCGTTATATGTTATGTATTCGCTCTTCATTTATTATCAATACCAATAATTTATAGAAATTAAAAAATAAAGTTTTTCTAAAGGTAAAATAAGCTCTTGATTCATGAAAATGCTACTAAAGTCCTTAACACTCGTGTGACAGGGATGGAGACCGTACCAGACTAATGAAAGCCGCATTGTCGTGAGTTTAGCTATTTGAATAATTATTATTTAAAGGCACTGGGATGATATATGATTTAAAATATTTAGCTAAAATATTTGTGGGGATATTAGTTCACATCTAGACGTTATTGTGCAAGTATGGAAATTAATCAGGATTCGAATTGACCGGCTACCTAACATGGCTACGTCAACAAACGAAATCATTTGAAGCTGGGAGTTTTCAGGTCGTGTGGGGCTTTAATGAATATTTGAAGGTATGTTTAGACACAAGTATAGTAGGAAAATATGTTAAGAATTTTTTGATATTAAATTTATGAGACAGTAACTCAAGAATACAACGATATAAGGCCTCAACCGTGCGCAGCTTTTTGTGCGCCGTAAATCGAAGGTTTTTATAAGGGGTGGCTCTGTAGCTCTCTGTTATGTCAAAATATTTTTTCAGAGAGCTACAGTTCTGCAGCTATTTGTTACTAAGATATTTGAACCATCGACATTTATCACGCTCCCTCTCTTGATAATTCACGGATTTGATTTCTTGTTATGTAGTATTTTAATTTAAATTACTTCTTTAAAGATCTAGGACTTGGAAGTTCATTAACTAGAGCTTGACCTTTAATATCTAGGCTACCTTCACCGTTTTCGACAATCAAAAATGCCGATAAACAATAGTTGGGCTATTTTCTCTCACTGATATTGTTAAAGAGGTTCTGAATTGTTTAAACTTGGAAATAATTTTGTCGTTATCGTACCCAATATATTCAAAATAAAGTTTATGTGTTTGAGCCGAAATGGCTCGGTACCGAAATGCCTCGGTGCCGAAATGACTTGCACGTTCCCAAACAAAGCGTTTGGAAGACCCGAATGCAAATGACCATGTGAAAACGACGAAAGCACTTGGTTTGTTCCTGTTTTAATGTATAAACTTTAAGTGACGCATTCCACAGTTTTATGGCCATGTGATCAGAGTACTTTAGAAAATTGACGGCTACAAGTTGCAAGGATCATTGTTGATTGTGTGGTAAGAATGAGTTCGAATTTTCTCGTGAAATGTCTACTGTTATTAACAGTGTTAAAAGTGAAACTGACACGCTGTTGATTTGGGCACTCAGTGTTATGTCTTAAATGACAGATGAAAATAAAATTCCGTTAAAGATAATAATATCGCTGAAATTGTGCTTTTGAAACTACAACAAAATAGACTATATGATTTTGTGTTTATGCAAGTTTGTAAGTGATGTCCTAAAACTTAGACCCCCCCCCCCCCCCCCCCTCCTGTGATTTTAATGGATCGACCAGACCGGCAGCTGTATCATCCAGTCCACAAAATTGGAAGTTTTCTGGGAGAAAATAGAGTCGATGCTGGATTAATTGTTAGATGATGACGAAAATCCTTGCTTGAATGATGTTGGGTGGGGGTGGTGGTGGTGGTGGTGGTGGGGTGGGGGTCTATAGAACAGGCAGGCTAGTCATGACTAGTAAATAATTCCTATTTGGCAAGGTCAGAATGACAAGGGTCATTGGGCTTTCTACGTTATGTAATCATGCATACATCGGTGAATTTCCCAACATTTCACAGGGCTCGAAATTAGCGAGAAATACTCGCAAAATGCTAGTACATTTGAAAAATAGCGAGTAAAAACAGTGGACACTCGAAAATCTTAGTGAGTGGTGATTTACAAACTATGATCATATCGTATCCGTTTTATACGATGATGCGCATTTCGCTTTTCTTAAACTTGCACTCTGAATCATACAAACGCTTACATGAACGACCGATTTCAAGAACCGTTTCTATCCGGATTTTTCTTGTACGATCTTTTAAGAAACTCCGAGTCAGACAAATGCTTTAGATATCGGACATCGCATTATGATGAAAAATATAGACATGTGCCACAAGTCCTGTTCACCTATAGGGGTGATTAAATTGAATTCCAAGTATGAGGCTTTTGTTATTCATTTATCGAAAACAAATCTGAGTCTATGTTTTACCAAGTCTTCAGTTTAATCAGAATGTCCTATCTACATTTTGAGTTCGGGTTTTAGTGATGGCACGAGTGCACTGCTCACCGCGTAGACAATATCGTGCTGCTTATAAAACCATGAGTTCCGGATTCGCTTTGAAAAATCACTAGTGACAACCCTGGTGTGGCATGAAATTAGAAGACTGGTTCTAGACCTGCGGTAAACAGGTTGTGGATTAGAGGTGCGATAAGCAAGAGACCTAAACATTACACCATATGACTTACGTAACTTAGTGTCTTGTCCAAACGATGCCTGTTGACCCACTATATTCAGTAATGAATAATGATGGGGAAAATCATTGATTTAAAAAAAAAAACATATGTAAAAAGAACACTGTTTCATTATTTTTATTTTAGCTTGTAGGTTTTCATTTTAGCCTGTGGATTTTTTACCCACAGGCTAAAATTAGCCTGTGGTAGAAAAAGTTAATTTCGACCCCTGATTTCAGGTCAAAAGATTAAGTGTTGACCGCAGGGATATATAACACACAGCAATCTGACCCAGACCTAACCAGCACACCTCACAGGTAAGTGAATCTGACCCAGACCTAACCAGCACACCTCACAGGTAAGTGAATCTGACCCAGACTTAGAGAACCCCTAACCAGCACACCTCACAGGTAAGTGAATCTGACCCAGACTTAGAGAACCCCTAACCAGCACACCTCGCATGTAAGTTGATCAGGATATGATGCATTTATGCAAGAAAATTCTTGAAAAAAATTAAAAAACAAAGTTTCACACAGTGTTCGAAATTGGTTTAAAACTCGGTATAGACCACGGGTCTATGCCAAAACAAGATGACATAGACCTCATCGAATTGGCATAGACTGAAAAAAAAACCCACAAATTTAAAACATTGTTATTTACTTTAATGTTCTTAGGAAGCATATTTACTTTCCATAACAATGTCCTCCTTTCCTCATTACACTTATCAGAAGTCGACTTTTGAGGTAAACCTAGAAAATTGGCATAGACAATCTGGTCTATCCAAATTACAATTGGCATAGACCTGTGTCATTTGATATACTATTAGACTCTGTCTATGATTAATTTCGAATACTGTTCACAACTTTGATTATGAATGCAACTGAGAAGTAAAATTTTTATATTGAATACAGGCACCTAGTGTGCTGTCATCGACACCCGGGGTAAGGATGGGACCACAGAATTATTTACATCAGAATATACCTGTACAATCATTGATTATTGTTATTGACAAATCTGAGTTTTAATCTTCTGTTAAAGACTGAAGATCAAGTATTCGTTACAAAAAAGGCAGTGTTTTTCATCATTGATAAATAAAAGTCCCTGTGAACATGCCAATTTTTGTAAACTCATTAAAATTTTACCCCACTGAAATGAATGGTTTTGAAACTTTCTTTAACAATATTCTTATCAAAAACCACAAGGGTGTAATGTGTCAAAACTTAATTTACCCGAGTATCGTACAGGCGCCCTCATGTAGTTTAGATTCAACAGTGTTCAACCGGCTAGCAACCCAAATAATGGCCCAATGTATTCGAAGCCTTCTCTTTATCTTTCTTTGTGGTTTATCACTGTTCTTCCTCTAACATCTCAATATTTTATTTGTGTGATTTTTCATTTTGAATATGTAGAGAGGTGACCAGCTGTTTGTAAAGTGCCACAAATTTGTCCTAGACGTGACACTCAAGGTTATAGCAGAAAGGGTTCTTTATCGTACCAATGCCTTGCAGACTCTAATGTCCAAAAGACAAATGACTAAATTCATTTCTATAATGCAGGGTGCTTATCAAAGAAAAAGTCACTGTCTTTATGTTAACTGTTGTCACTGTCTTTATGTTAAACGTTTTAGAGACTTCCCAGTTGCAGAGCAAGTGGGTTACTCATGATGCTCCCGGTCTCTCACTGAATTTCAATATCGAGGCAGTATATAAATGTGAAGAATTGTGTTTTACATATTACATGTAGTATATAAGGAGTCTAGCAGAATGAATTTCCGTTGGGGAGGTTTGTTAATAACTTATCTGGCAGATTGAATTTCCTTAAATAATAATCAAGAGCAATGTGTGCTATGATTTTAGAACTATATCGAACCAAAACAGACCCAGAATAAATCTAACATCGAATCGAGACCACTACATCGCGATTCGGACGCATCGCGATGCATCGTTTCACCCCTAGCTGCCACATCCAAGCGCCTGTTTCCATATGTGGAGGTTCGACATCTAGGTCTAACTAATGTCAGTGAATTTTCGGATGTTTAGGGAACGATTCGGTTGGTATACAGTGGTCACCTCCTCCAAGTATTTTGGTGCCATCTTATGAATCACCTTATATGCGTAGAGGATAATTTTGTATTGGCTGCGCCTGTCAATACTTCTCATTACCAGCACATTAGAGTTATCGCGCTTTGATGACTCTTGTGCGTCATTGGTAAGAAAATGCACAAGTCTCGCGAGCAAGTGCGAGATTACTGGGACATAAACGAAACGTTCATAGCAACCCCCCCCCCTTTTTTTTAAGTTAAAGTACATGGTGAACTTTTAAATAAAATAACCATTGGTCAAACTGTATTTTAAAAATATACTAACACTAGTTTATCAAGGATGTTACATGTTTTTTTTAAACTCCACTACACCTATTATAAAAATTCCAAACAACGATGTTCTCTGTCCTAAGTCAATCAATATTTTGTAATTTTCAAAATAGCTTAGATGCAGTTTAGAAACGCATTTGTTGTGTTAATTAGTGTTATAAACGTCTTAAAAAATGCAGTTTGGCAAGTATATAACTTATACTAAAATATTTGAAAATGAGAGAGAGAGAGGGGGGGGGGGGGGGGGGGGGGCATTAACGATTACAAAGTTCATGCCATATGAACCTGTCCAAATTGTATAAAATAGAATGTCTTCATAATCTGACAGAATAATCTTAATAACATATGAATCCCATTAATTACAAGAAAAGTTATTGTGTCGGATGTGCATGAATTGGTTTTTCCCTTCACAGTTCTTCTTGCGACTGATGCTTTATATCGGTCAGATTTGGCAGATTTAGTACCTGCACTCCTTCACATAGTTTAATAAGTTCGTCTGTTTTCTTGTAAGAATAATCAATTCCTTTTGCCTTTAGAATTTTAATCAGTGTCGTGGTTTGCAGTCGGTTATAATATGTATTCGATACCATAATTTATATTACGTATGCCTAAGTAATGTTTACGTATGTTGTCCCGGTAGCATAACTTTACGCGCCTTTAATTTGAAGAGTTCCACTAATGGAAATGATAAGTATAGGAAGCCAATGTAAAGAAATCAGCACTGGAGTTATGTGATCACTTCTCATGTTACGAGTGATGATTCGTGCTGCCATATTCTGTATTCGCTGCAGTTTTGCCAAGTCGGTTGTGTTAATACCGAAAAGAAGAGGATTGGCGTAGTCGAACTGTGTCAGATGAAGTTTGTCTAAATTTAGAATGTTTGTGTATTTCAGGTGCAAAAATATAAAATGAAGTACTGCAAAGATTTGAATTTCACGGAGCTGTGGGTGAATGAAGGCCTGAACCCCTGTTTCATCGACACGGTCGCCTCGGGGGTGATCCTCCTCCATGTCTTCGTGTGTGGATGTATACAGTGCTCGCTGTACAGGAAGTATGCCACCAAACTTCCCGAGAAGAACCTGCCCGGTTCCTGCGGCTTCACTCTGCAGGTGATGCTGACCTTCATTCTAATGCTGGAGGTTGTGATACACGCGATTCTGTTGGACACTTCCATTCCGGATCAGTCGGTGGCCGGGTACCAGCTGTTTACAGCTCTGTCCCTGCTCTACTGCTGGATGACATCCATCCGACTGATGTTCTACGAGAGGAGACAGATGCTGCCGTCGATTCCGACACGTGGACATGGCCTGATCTTACTGGTCTTCTGGAGTCTCGTTTTTATCAAGGAAAACCTGCCTTTCATATCGTGGTGGAGTGACAGTTATTGGTGGTCTTTGAAAGGGTCAGTTAATCTTTCTCTATCATTTTATCCCCCCCCCTCCGCTGTTTGAAAAATAGGGGGTATGATATTGATTGGGACCCATCGGTTGGTCGGTTTGTAGACCAAATCTTGTCCACACAATATCTAAAGAACCTTTGCTTGATAGTTACCAAACTTGATACAGAGGTTATCTCTAAAAAGTAGATAACCCCTATTGATTTTGAGATCACTAAGTTAAAGGTCAAGGGTCAAACTGGACATAGTAAGGTATTGTCTGCTCAATATCTTGAGAACCTTTTGCTTGACGGACAACAAACTTGATACATCGTAAGAAGTAAATGGCTCCCATTGGTTTTCAGAGACTTCGCAAAATTCATTGAACATTTCTAGGCAGAATAAATGGCTCTGTCTGGTAAAATTTTGTATAATTCCGGACCATATGTCCGGTATTTTTGTTTATAGCTTTTTTGATATAATATTACTTTCGTTTTTCAAAATAAACATGTTTGGATTGAAATATACACAAAGAGCGATTTCAGGTAGATACAAGAATTCCAATCAATAAAGAAATTTTGGACATTAGAAATTTTGGTCTGGTAAAATTACAGTCTGATTAAAATTAGATCCTTTGATCTGCTCATTTACTATCGCTACACATATGTGTGTAGTGATAGTAGATGAACGGATCAAAGGATCTAATTCATATAGACTGGGTAAAATTACTTCTGGTCTGGTAAAGCTATTGGGGCTAGGACTGTCAAACTTGGTACACATACTCCTCATACCAAATGAAGGATGCCTATTGTTTCTCAAGGTTAAAGGTCAAGGTCGTAGTATCACTTAGTAGAAAACCTTTTTTCATTTCAGATACTGATATTTTGCCCTAAAATTTAGTCACAAGCTTTCCCTGGAAGCAGTATGAGTTTAGTTTGCATTTCAGCTGTCTTGGTGCAACATGACCTATTTTAGGGCTAAAAGTAGGTGAAACAGTTTTCCAGATTTTTTTAAAATCTTTATGAAGACAGGTATTTTGTCACAACCTCCCTCTCAAAGAAATACATAAACGGTATCCCCCACATTTCAACTTGATTGGTGCACCTTGACCTACTTTTGAGTATGTAAGACTAGGTTAGCTAGTTTTCTGGATTTTTTCTCATCATGGATACAGATAAGCTACTGAAGATCTTAATGGGCGTACGTGTATGTTGTACCATTTGCGGTACTCGTGCTCTTCCGTTTACAGGTGTTTATTTTTAACTTTATGGACATATAGTCATTCAGCTTTAGATTTTGTAATAACCCATTCTCCCACAGAGACTACTGCATCAGTTTACAAACACAAACGACTAATTTTGTCACTGTGAATTTTCTAGGTATTCAGACCACTTGGAGTTTGGCTTATGGGTTGTACGGTACAGCTGTTCAGCATTGCTTTTACTCCTGGGATTTTTGGCGCCTGGTCTAAACAGAAACCTGTATCATTTACTGTCTGATGTGGAAACTGTAAGTAGTCGTCAAGTCCACAGTCTGCGGTATATAGTCAATGATTTGTCTCATGTTTACTATTTTAGTACTTTTCCTTTGATTGTGTAAGTGTAGACTATGTGAGAATTTCACAGGCTTTTAAGTTTGTACAGGTATGATATTAAGATATACATTGTACTTAAGGATCTTGTATTGATATCTTGCTAAATTCAGTGACTATTAATTAACAAACACCAGATGGCCAGACGACAATAGGCCTTTATTATTCTTTTATCTTTAGAGATTTCAATTCACATGGGGCACATTCTTCACGGAGAAAAAGACTTAATGTAAAAGATACTTTTTATGGTAATACTTCGTTTCATACTTGATTTTTTTTTCTCTGTGAAAAACACGCCTTACTTTGAATATTGACCTAAAAATTCCTATCCGTTAAGGGTTTCGGCAGTTAGCAATGCTAGGTAATCATCCTGTTTGACCAAAATGTCCCAGGCATGTTATGATCAAGTAATGTAGATTAGAAAAAGGTACATGAATTCAAAGGAAACAATAATTTATTTTTCAAGAAATATACAGGCCATTTATGACACTTTTTGAATCTAGCTCTTTCAATCATTTTTAAAAATACACGATGACATAAACTACTTTACTTTATGCTGGCATACTTCATATGTACATCATAAAGTGCATTAGCGCATTATGAAAAATATGCTGGTATGAAGCATTGTAATTCACGCCCTTATGTTTTTTCAAAACTGTTACATTAAAAATTCTCTTGTATTTACATTTTACTTTCTATTCTGTCGAATTCCCACCTGTTAAAATAGGCATCCTATATCAATCAAAATTCATAGACTCCATTGTTTACCACTACACTGTGTTCATGAGGACATGGCCTTCACTACAGTTTGTAGAGTTGTAGAGGTATCAACGAAAAAAAACAACATTGGGAATGTAAATATATGTATATAAACAGTAAATATAAATGTATATATAACAGTACATAGTGTCACATCATGTTTCAGTGGGAGACATTTCTGTTTTATTCACAGGGACCAACACCAGAGGTCGCTGTTAATCAGTCCACGTGGCAGAACGTGCTGGGGAAACTGAAGTTGATGATTCCGTACGTGTGGCCCAAGGGGAGTTACTGGCGACAGGTTGTGGTGTTGGTCTGTCTGCTGATTCTGGCCGCCGGGTGGGGGATAAATGTCCTGGTCCCGCTCTACAGCAAATACATCAGTACGTAAAACCATTAGGGGGGTGTGATGTAAAACAAATACATCAGTACGTAAACCATTAGGGGGGTGTGATCTAAAACCATTACTGTAAAACGATTAGGGGTGTGCGATCTAAAACCATTACTGTAAAACCATTAGGGGTGTGTGATCTAAAATCATGACTGTCAAACCATTAATTAGGGGTGTGTGATCTAAAATCATTACTGTAAAACCATTAGGGGTGTGTGATCTAAAACCAATAAGCCATTACATAAAACCATTAGGGGTGTGTGATCTAAAACCAATAAGCCATTACGTAAAACCATTAGGGGTGTGTGATCTAAAACCAATAAGCCATTACGTAAAACCATTAGGGGTGTGTGATCTAAAACCAATAAGCCATTACGTAAAACCATTAGGGGTGTGTGATCTAAAATCATTACTGTCAAACCATTAATAAGGGGTGCGTGATCTAAAATCATTACTGTAAAACCATTAATTAGGGGTGTGTGATCTAAAACCATGACTGTCAAACCATTAATTAGGGGTGTGTGATGTAAAACCATTACTGTCAAACGATTAGGGGTGTGAGATACAAAACCAATAAACCATTTCTGTTTGCTTTTATCATGCTCCTGTCACAGAGATTTTCCTACTCGATAACTTCTAGTGAATTTGGGATTTTAAATGGTCAAAGTGCAAAACTGTCAATTTTTAGAAATCCTCATTATTTTATTAACTCGCCTGAGTCGTTTAGCTTCAACTGAGATACAGTAAAATTTGCTTATAACGAATCCACGCTTATAATTAATTCACGCTTATAATTAATTTATCACAAATTCATGCTTATAGTGAATTCATGCTTATAGTGAATCCATGCTTATATCGAATCCATGCTTATTGCAAAGTGATATTTATTCCCCTATGATAGGTAGATAGCAAAAGTTGGTTATAATTAACTTTTTCTTGCTTTGCCTGGAGGTTTGCTATAATGGTGTTTTACTGAATTCCGGATCAAGAGTCAAAGTACAGAAGTATTGATTTTCTGGGACTCCAGTTATTTTTTCATTGTCAAACATTTTACATCACTTGAGTCATTCAGCCTCAAGTGAGCTATTCTTGATTTTGTATTGATATTGTCATTGAGAACCAAATTCTATAATACATATGTATATCTATTCATATAATTGAACTACAGACTGTCACAAAATGTGTATTTCTCTTAAAGGACACATCTCATGTTTTCAAAGTATACAAAATTACATGCATTTTGTCTTCTTTATGCTTATAGTAATTAATTCTAATAGTTCGTTCGCCGAAATTTTGCGATAATTAACCACAATCAGACTTAAATCTAAGCCCCGATTTCAAAAAAGTCTAGTTAATTAGGTAGGTAGTCACGTGGTTCAGTGATGTCACATGCGCACTTCGGATTGTGAAAGTACTGTGATATATTATTAAAAACTCAGCTTTTAGGGGCCTAATTTATTCACCATGGGCAACATTTAAATCGATATTGACAAATTTCCCGAGTTTTATATGTTTTCGCCACCAATGCATACAAATAGCGATGTAAATACCATTGTGGCAAATATAACGAGGAAAGCAAGTGACTGTATAAAATCGGCGGCAATATTGCGAGTAAATAATGTTTACATGAGTGCCTGTCTACAAACTGTTTGGTAATGTTATTCCTTTATACATCTGTAATTTGTGCAGTTTTTCTAAAATAAATAGTGCAATCATTATTTATTTTTGGATTAGACAAATTATAATACCTTACATTGTTGACAAATAGGCGGCCTACCAGTGCTTATAACTTCGATATATTTATTTTCTCGCAGTTTATCAGGGTCTCTGTCCAAGCGGTTTTTGAAAAAGTGACTGGGTGCTTGTTATTAAGTTAAAGTCCTTGCTCCAACAAAAAATTATCCACATCTTTCTTCTGGTACCTTCCTTCGAAAAATTAAAAAATACTTAGTCTAAATCCTTTCTACCGACAACTAGTACACCCGAGCATGGCACAAAACATCGTAATGCAATATTATTCACAAGCCGTTAACGTGATAATTGGTTTTTTGTCGATTAAATCTAATCTGTTGAAAAGGCTAATAGATGTTTTCAAACCCGAGGACGCATATGACGTCACACATATTAAAGGCGCGTAAAATAGCGAAAGTAAATATATGCATATGGCAAGATTTGAATTTCATCGCTTTCAAAGTCGAAAACTACGCAAAATTTTTCATTTAAAACACATTTAAAGTAGTTTTAGGCATAAAAAGAATTAATTTTGCTGAAAAAATGAAAATGTTTAGAACATGCGTTGTGTCCTTTAAACACTGCATAAATTTACTCTACAGACAAATCGGATAAAAACATTCATCTCACGATCAACTGGACAAATTATCTACAGATTTCATCTACAGTTAATTTCACACTGCTTTATATTGTTTTGAATTTATAATCGATTGTCGCTGTGTGCGGCCTTCAGCGACTATTGAAATAACACTCAGACTACTATCTGATGTAAACTTTCACGTTACAAATTTCCAACATACTAGATTGTTTTTTTTTTATCATTTACAGTTAACAGTTTGACAGATCAGCCTAACAAAGTGGGAGATGACCTTGCAGAGCTGAAGGTCACTGGTCCAGAATTCCGTTACGACTACATTCTCATATACTGCCTCCTCATCTTCCTTAAAGGAGGGGGAACAGGTTAATATTCATATTTATTGTACTGTAATAAAGGAGGGGGAACAGGTTAATATTCATATTTATTGTACTGTAATAAAGGAGGGGGGCCAGGTTAATATTCATATTCATTGTACTGTAATACAACACATACTGCCTCCTGATAAGAAGAACAGGTTAATATTCATAATTATTGTACTGTGATACAACACATATTGCCTCTTGATAAGAGGAGCAGGTTAATATTCATATTTATTGTACTGTAATACAACACATACTGCCTCCCGATGTTCTTTAAAGGGGGAATAGGTTAATATTCATATTTATTGTACTGTGAGACAACACATGTTGTGGAATAAATACTTCTATACATGCCCTGGCATTTTAAAAAGTTTGTTGTGGATAATTAAAGGGCTCTGCTAAAGCGAAGTATTCCCTCGCAATATACATGTACTATATCCTTTTCAGGGACGACAGGGTTTTTGAATAACGCCAGGACATTTCTATGGATACCGGTACAACAGTACACAACCAGGAGAATACAGGTCCGACTGTTCAGTCACCTACACAGGTACGCTAACAATTAATAACTACACAGGTACACTAATAACTACACAGGTACGCTAACAATTAATAACTACACAGGTAACAACTAATAACTACACAGGTACGCTAACAACTAATAACTACACAGGTACACTAATAACTACACAGGTAACAACTAATAACTACACAGGTAACAACTAATAACTACACAGGTATGCTAACAATTAATAACTACACAGGTACGCTAACAATTAATAACTACACAGGTACACTAATAACTACACAGGTACGCTAACAATTAATAACTACACAGGTAACAACTAATAACTACACAGGTACGCTAACAACTAATAACTACACAGGTACACTAATAACTACACAGGTAACAACTAATAACTACACAGGTAACAACTAATAACTACACAGGTATGCTAACAATTAATAACTACACAGGTACGCTAACAATTAATAACTACACAGGTACACTAATAACTACACAGGTACGCTAACAATTAATAACTACACAGGTAACAACTAATAACTACACAGGTACGCTAACAACTAATAACTACACAGGTACACTAATAACTACACAGGTAACAACTAATAACTACACAGGTAACAGCTAATAACTACACAGGTACGCTAACAATTAATAACTACACAGGTACACTAATAACTACACAGGTACGCTAACAACTAATAACTACACAGGTACACTAATAACTACACAGGTATGCTGTCACATAGGTATGTTAACTATACACAGGTATGCTGGAGGTTTATATCACAAAATTTAGAACAATATCGAAGTTCTGTGCATTAGAAAGAGTTCTGCCAATTTATTAAGTTAAAGTGAGGTCCGATCGGGCTGATCGAGTTGGTATCAAGATGATACGACTGGTGGTGTGAAAAGGATTAATGATAAAAAAAACCAAAAACCCCCCAAAAAAGAGCACATAAATTGACCCATATTTGTGAAAGAATAATTATGAATATGTAGATTATGTGTTTTTGTTTTTGATATGGAGAAACATTTTACATCAAACTCCCACTATTTAAACTTCTTGAAAAGTATTGATACAACCGTGATAAGTACACAAAATTGTTAATGACAGCGTTCATGTTGTTTAAGGGGAAAATGTGAAAAATTGAAATACAACTGCCACTCCATGGTAACCGTTGACCTCTCCTGACCTTTCGTACTTTGATTCACGATTTTACCCAAAATTTTCTGTTTCACTTTTATTGATCAAAATCTACTGTTTAATGTGTTTGAAAGATTTCACATAAAAATGAAGGCTATACATTATCACAGAAGCTCATTTTAGAGAGTTATTATTTGTTTTGTAAACAAAAATTGCAGTTTGTTATTGTTTATGAAATTTTCAAAAGAAATGGATATCGATCTAAGTTTATTATATCTTTCACATTTCAAGCATTTTTGGTGTAAAAGGTGTCATCTAAAAGTTAAAATTTGTGACAATGCAAACTTAAGATGAATCATATTACAAAATCAATATTTCATTAGTTTGTTTGTATACATAAAAAGACTCGAGTCTTTGTTTACATAACACAGATTTAAGGCTAAAATATTGCTTTTATTCTTGCATTCAGAAGGTCCAAATTTTGGCTGTCAACATTAAATGAGTTATATTTTTAATGTTTAACATCAAAAATGGAAAATATTTTTATCAAAAATCGTGAACCAGTCCCTTTAAATCAAATTCTTTAGTTATTCATTGTTTTTGTAGATGTGAATCCTTATAAATGTAAATGAATACTGTAAATTAAAGTAGTTTTTCAGGCTGGGTGTTGAGTATGCATTTTTTATTTATAACTATACACGTGGGGTAAATTTACGTGCTTATCACACACCTGGATCAGGTATATAATGTAAATTTCCCCCATGTGTAAGTAACCACTTTTACAGTGGGTGTGTTAGATAAGTTGTTTGGGGTTTTGTCTACAGATTATAAATATACCTGTTTCAGGTTGTCATTTAGTGATTTGTCGTTTTGTGTTAGATGTGAATCCTTATATTAAGTTGTTTGGGGTTTTTTCTTGTGATTAGCAATACACCTATTTCAGGTTGTCATCAGTTGTTTAGGGTTTTTGTCTACAGATTAGTAATACACCTGTTTCAGATTGTCACTGCGATGGCATCTACAAAGAAAAACGGGGGAAGTACTGAGAGTGATGGATAGAGGAACAAACAGCATCAATAGTCTTCTCAGGTAATGAATCTATCCCCTTCTCTCTCTCTTTCTCGCTTTCTCTCTCTCGGCTGCTGGCAGATTTCATAAACTGAGTAGATTGTGGTTTGGTAAATTTTTGTTACCATCAATTTTTACGGATAAACTACTGTCAAATAATTATATATTTGTCCAATAAATTCATAATTTCATAGTATGATTTAAAACTACAGAGAATGAAAATAACTTCGATGTAAGCATGAATTCATTATAAATATGTTTGTTATGTCCAATAAGTTCATAATTTCATAATATGATTTAAAACTACAGAGAAGTAAGTAATTTTCTCATGAATAAAAAGCGATTTACAATAACTACAGCATGTATGAATGTGGTTACAGAATATGAGATGTTTGTGATGTACGTGGTAACTGGTGGAGTTCCTTAATTCCGTAGAAAACGAAATTTTATCTAGGCCTAATATCAAGTTACATTAGCCATCATTGTCGAGTAATTTTGTCTTTTTTTTTTTTTTTTTTTTTTTTACAGTTATGTGGTGTTTCAGATCTTGCCGACGATCGTGGACATAATTATTGCTATCGTCTATTTTGTCACCGTCTTTAACTACATATTCGGACTGGTGGTCTTCCTCTGCATGGCCCTATATCTAGGTTAGCAATATTTTAATTTCAGAATAGTTCATTAAGTTGATTTATATTACAGGAAATTTTTGGAGGCTCAATTATACACATTGCATGTGTACTAGTCTTATTATACCCCCCGCAACAAGTTGTGGGGGGGGGGGGGGGGTATACTGGAATCGGGTTGTCCGTCTGTCTGTCCGTCCGTCCGTCCGTCTGTAGACGCAATGGTTTCCGGACTCTAAAGCATCCTTTCCACCTACCGTCACCATATCATACATATGGACTACCCATGGGATGAAGATGTTCCCTATCGATTTTGGGGTCAAAAGGTCAAAGGTCACGCGCACTGGACATCGAAGTAGCAATATGGTTCGGTTTGTCATGCCATTTGTTTTTTACACTCAGAAAAGAGGTAGTTTATACCTATTACCAACACCCTTCGGGAGATTGGGGTAAGCGGGGGTATTCTTAGTGAGCATTGCTCACAGTACCTCTTGTTTTCACTTGTTTATCTAAAACTTGGCGCAAATGAATCTGATCCACTATTTGACGTGATCATGATTTAGTGCTTGTTCTGTATTTCAATAATAGGTATATGGGGACTTTCGTACTTTAGCACAACCATAAAATAGCATTCTTGCTTGTCATCAAACTTATTTTAAAAGATATGAAGCCCATTAAAATAAGCACAGATAGAGATAGTGATTACTCCTTCGCCAAGCAGCTTTAACATGTAAAAGTGAGAGTTGCAGGTCTTTTGGATGAGATTTTAAGAAAAACAATGGCCCTGTGTCATGGCAGCCATTGCCATGATAAAGAACACTTACTGCTACAGCCCTGAAAGCCATGCATAGGTTGAAATTTGTGGCACTTCACTTACAGCTGGTGATAAATTTAACATGAGTGACATATTCTCAAATAGGATGTTCAAAAAAGAAATTGACTAAGTAGAGAAATGCTTTTCTAGGTGTATATTTCTTTTTGTGTTGTCTTTCTGTAATGATTTACTTGACCAATAGAGCAAAGTCTCAACAGAGACTTTTGGTATAAAGGAATTAGTGAAACTAAAATGTACCAATAAGATAACACAGTTTTCATGTAGTGTTGTGTTCAAAACATCTTGGCAGGAGTAGAACCACAGTGAAGATGTAAAGTGAAAGTGAAAGTAGGGGGTGTATTTCAAGCTCTTCTGATAATGAAACAACAATTGTTGGCTCCAGGTTGTCAAAATGATAATGATCCTCATGCAGTGTAGCTTTAAGTTTACAGCGACGACACGGGAGAAGTTAAGATGGGGTCATGATAAGGGCTGTATCAATTTTGTTTAATCTGTGGAAATGTCAATCAGATGAAATTTTGAATGTAGATTTCATTATGTTAAATTGTTTATAATCAATTTACTTTAAAAAAAAATTCAGTAGCGGCTGAATATTGTAGTTTCTCAGTACGAGCGAGATGACTGGTGTGAGCTATGGACCCCCATGTAGCTAACTGTAATAATGTCCTCTGTGTCTGATTTCAGCTGTCACTATCTGGATCTGTAATAATGTCCTCTGTTTCTGATTTCAGCTGTCACTATCTGGATCACAGAATGGAGGACCAAGTACCGACGACAAATGAACAAGCTGGACAATGACAAAAATTCACGGGCTGTGGACTCTCTACTCAATTTTGAAACGGTGAATGAGTCAAAATTTATCAGTCACTATGGTCTGTATGTGCATATAATTATGTATGTATATATGGATGTACTTTATTAACTGCAGAATTTACTAACTGCATGCATGAACTGAAATTTATCTTATATAGAAATTGTACAGTACATGATCACAGTCCCAAGTTTAGCTACGTTTTATTTACTCTGTGATTTTAGCTCTGTTTTATTTACTCTGTGATTTTAGCTACGTTTTATTTACTCTGCGATCTACATTGTAGGTTAAATATTACGGAGCTTCAGAATTCGAGACCTCCAGATTTGACACAGCCATAAAAGACTATCAGGTGAGTTGTCCTCATATTTCATTTTTTCTTAGACTGTTTTATGGAATTATTTTAAAAAACTTATAAGAACATTTATTTTAAAAGTAACACTGAGGAATATAAGATAATAGTAAAACAGTTAAATGATATACTGATCAAAAGTTAAAACTTTGAAGTGGATTTTGTTTATGAAATGTGTTCAGATTTTGTAAATAATTAAAGAAAAAGTAAGTGTTACTGTTTAGTAGTAATGCTCTCAGATAACCGAGATAATTCTGACTAATTCCAGGTTGCAGAATGGAAATCCACAGCCTCCTTGAACATGCTAAATTCCTTCCAGAACCTGGTCATCACCATGGGTACGATCAGTGGCTCCCTCTTGTGTGCTTACGCAGTGGTGTATTCCATCAGCGACCTTCACCAGCTGACTGTGGGGGACTATGTGTTGTTCGGGACGTACCTCAGTCAGTTGTATGGACCTCTGAACTGGCTGGGGACGTACTATAGGTGATTATGCAGATGTCCTTATGATTATAGAGAATAGGGCTGAAACGATTCACCAAAATATCGATACTTTTCAATATAAATGATTCACCGAAATCTTTTCAATATAAACTCTCAATTTAAATCGGGTGCAGTAAAATTCATTGGGCTTGACATGTACTTATTTTTACATGCTTCAGGAACAAAATTGGTGTGATAACGGTCAGACTGTTTTTAGCCTCGAATATTGAACTTTGAAAGAAAATATCTACCACTGGTACTGTTCAATATAAACGATTCACTGAAATATCAATACTTTTCAATATAAATGCTTGATTCAGTATTCGATTCATTGCCTCGATCTTCTGTTCAATACTTTTTTAAAAATTGGATTCATTGAAATACATTTTGCTTGACCTGTACTTATTATTTTTACATGCTTGAGGGACAAAATGGCGTCTGATAATGGTCAGACTGTTGTCAGCCTCAAGTCTGACAAAAACAATAATGAACTTTGAAAGGAAGTATCCCTCACAGTGACGTACAACCTTTTCTTTTCCTACTATTTTTAAAATGATCCAGCAGTCGTTTATCGATATGGAGAACTTGTTTAAACTGTTAGATATTTGGAATACAGTATTTTTATTATGTGCTTTGTATTTCCTGTTTGCTATTTTTAAAATGATCCAGCAGTCGTTTATCGATATGGAGAACTTGTTTAAACTGTTAGATATTTGGAATACAGTATTTTTATTATGTGCTTTGTATTTCCTGTTTGCTATTTTTAAAATGATCCAGCAGTCGTTTATCGATATGGAGAACTTGTTTAAACTGTTAGATATTTGGAATACAGTATTTTTATTATGTGCTTTGTATTTCCTGTTTGCTATTTTTAGAATGATCCAGCAATCGTTTATCGATATGGAGAACATGTTTGAACTGTTGGATGAAAATCAGGAGGTAACCCATATATTTGTTTATACAGTAAAAAAAGGTTATAGTGAACCTACTGGAACAGGGAAAAAGTTCGTTATAACCAAACTTCATTATATCCTAATAAGATTTTCGCAATAAGCACGAATCTGTTATAAGCGCGTTCATTATAAACGTGTTTTACTGTAACATGTATTTAAATGTGCAGTGCTTTTAGCTCACCTGAGCCAAAGGCTCAAGTGAGCTTTTCTGATCAAAATTTGTCCGTCATTGTTGTCTTTGTTGTCGTTGTAAACTTTTCACAATTTTATCTTCTTCTCCAGAACCACTGGGCCAATTTCAACCAAACTTGGCCAAAAGCATCCTTGGGTGAAGGGCTTTCCAGTTTGTTCAAATGAAGGGCCATGTCCCTTTCAAAGGGGAGATAATCACAAAAATGCAAAAATAGGGTGGGGTCATTTAAAAATCTTCTTCTTAAGAACCACTGGGCCAGAGGAGCTGAAATTTACCTGAAAGCTTCCTGACATATTGCAGATTCAAGTTTGTTCAAATCATGGCCCCTGGGGGTAGGATGGGGCCACAATAGGGGATCAAAGTTTTACATACAAATATATAGGGAAAAACTTTAAAAATCTTCTTCTCAAGAACTTCTGAATCAGAAAAGCTGATATTTACAAGAAAACTTTCTGACATAGTGTAGATTCAAGTTTGTTCAAATCATGGCCCCCGGGGGTAGGATGGGGCCACAAGGTGGATCAAAGTTTTACATACAAATATATAGTTAAAATCTTCTTCTCAATAACCAGTGAGTCAGAAAAGCTGATACTTACAAGAAAACTTTCTGACATAGTGCAGATTCAAGTTTGTTCAAATCATGGTCCCCAGGGGGGTAGGATGGGGCCACAAGTGGGGGGGAGGGGTCAAAGTTTTACATACAAATATAGGGAAAATCTTTAAAAATCTTCTTCTCAAGAACCATTGGGCCAAAGAAGTTGACATTTACATGAAAGCTTTCTGACGTAGTGTAGATTCAAGTTTGCAAAAATCGTGGCCTCCAGGGGTAGGTTTGGGGCCATAATAGGGACTAAGGTTTTACATGGAAATATATATGGAAAGTCTTCAGACATGGGCCAAGGTGACTCAGGTGAGCGATGTGGCCCATGGGCCTCTTGTTACAAATTGTAATGATGCACTTCAGTTGTAAATATGGTGCATATGAATACATTCTCAACTACTTGATTAGTATCTTAATGGCTGGAAATTCTGGCAGAAATGAAAGTAGAATTTAGATACAAGAAATAAATTTCACCTTTGAAAATACTTTAGGGTATGAACTGCAAACTTAACCTTCATGCAGGCATACTTTCCATGAAGCACACTTAAAATTTATTTCTTGATTGTCTATAATGAAATCATTTTATTAGCTTACTTTTACATTTTACATTCTTTTAACACTTCTCAATTACTTTATTTAGATAAAGGATATACCAGAGGCCAAGAAAATTGAAGTTACCAATGGTAAAATAGAGTTCAAAAATGTCAGCTTCCATTATGAGGAAAGGCAAGTTTGATTTTGTGTTACATCTGAGCAGGTGTTTGTCAGTTACATGTATATATCTGAGCAGGCGTTTGTCAGTTACATGTAAATATCTGAGCAGGTGTTTGTCAGTTACATGTATATATCTGAGCAGGTGTTTGTCAGTTACATGTATATCTGAGCAGGTGTTTGTCAGTATGTATGTATCTAAGCAGGTGTTTGTCAGTTACATGTATATATCTGAGCAGGTGTTTGTCAGTTATATGTGTATATCTGAGCAGGTGTTTATCAGTTAGATGTATATATCTGAGCAGGTGTTTGTCAGTTACATGTATATATCTGAGCAGGTGTTTGTCAGTAAGATGTATATATCCGAGCAGGTGTTTGTCAGTTAGATGTATATCTGAGCAGGTGTTTGTCAGTTACATGTATATATCTGAGCAGGTGTTTGTGAGTTAGATGTATATCTGAGCAGGTGTTTGTCAGTTAGATGTATATCTCAGCAGGTATTTGTCAGTTAGATGTATATCTGAGCAGGTGTTTGTCAGTTAGATCAGCACAAGACAGTTATTTCCTATCACATAAAGAAAAACATAGTTCTACCACTTGACCCTAGAACTGTTAGAAATTCTTTCAATTTCGACACACTCTTTGCAGTAAAGAATGAAGAGAAATGAAAGTTGTGCGTTTACCCACACAAATGATGAGTTTTTTTTACAATGTATGATAGGGAGGGGCGCCAGCGAGATTGTATGGTAGATGTTGGATTAAAATCTAAATATGGGTACTTAGGGGGATGTGTTAAAAAAATATGGCTATGTCGTCCAACATCGATTACTGAATTTTTGGAGCAAATTTCCTTTTTGATGAACATCTAGAGTGACATGTAAAGACTATATTCACACTTTCATTTGTGAGTATTAAACAGCGGAAAAGGTAAATAAAGTGTCATTGATCCTTGTATATGGTAATTGATTTTGATCAACAATCATCAAGGAGGGTGGGGGTTGATGAAAACTCTGAATTTATTTTAAAAATCAGGCATTGAACTTTTGAGATTGCCCCTGATGTTTGTCTCTACTGACATTTTCAGAAAGAAGATCCTGAAGGACGTGTCTTTTGTGGTGCCAGCCGGACAAACATTTGCTTTGGTATCTCAAGCTTATCTATTCAGAGATTGTTCATTTTAGTCTCTCTCTATCTCTGTCTCTCTATCTCTCTCTGTCTCTCTCTCCCCCCTGTCTTTCTCTCTCTCCCTCCACTCTCTCTCTCTACTGTTTGTTAACTGATTATAACTGGAACATTTTCTATGCACCAAAGTCTATTTTCAACCAGCCATGACCGCCGCGGTGGCCAAGAGGTTAGAGCGTTCGCCCCACATGCGGAAGGCTGGGGTTTGAATCCTGGCCGCGACAGACCTAAGTTGTTAAAACAGGTAGTGACAGTTCCATCGCCAAATGCTCGGCATCAGGTGTGAATGTCACGGGTCCTCGGAGATGACCTTAAAAACAGATGACCCGTATCACAGTAGGTGTCGCACGCTAAAGAACCCTCACTGTTCAATGACCATAAGCGCCGAGCATAGGTCTAAATTTGAAGCCCTTCATCGGTCTCGGTGACGTCTCCATATGAGTGAAAAATTCTCGAGTGAGACGTTAAGCAAGATACAATCAATCAATCAACCAGCCATGCTTTGAAGTGACCATTCACATGGCCCCTGTCCTGTTTTGTAATTGGAAGACATTAAAAGGTCATGTAATGATATTATTTATCCATGTCAAGGTCATGTGATAATATTTAATCATATGTCAAGGTCAAGTAATGATTTCTACACACCAAAGCCCATTTTCCAACCAGTCATGCTCAGTATCTTCTAACAGAAGTGACCATCACGTAGTCCCTGTCCTCTTTTGTAATTGGGAGACATTAAAAGGTCAAGTAATGATATTATTTATTCATATGTTAAGGTCATTTAATTATATTATTTGTTCATATGGCAAGGTCACAGTAGAAATGTTATCAGACGGGTTGTGACCAGACATGGAGTTGTAATGTGTAATTATGGTCACCATGGTATCTAAAATCAAGGATAGGTATACCTAATAGGAAAGCCATTTATTTGTAATAGAAAACAGTATAATAAAGAAAATGAAAAGAGTTTTCGAAATGTTTACAGTATTTATAGAGTATTCATAGAGTTGACTGGACATTTTTGCAATATTTTGATGAATCACTTGATATAGACAGTAACTTGACAAATGCTAGATATTACTGTTTTCAATTTTAGGTTGGACACTCTGGCAGTGGAAAGAGCACAATCATCAGGCTGTTGTTCAGATTTTATGACGTCGTCTCCGGCAGAATTCTGATTGATGGACAAGACATCTCTCTTGTAAGTTCTAGTTGTTTATCATTGTTCTATTTCTGCCTTTGTTAGACATTTGTGTATATGTGAATCCCTTCATCATGCTACAAAACTAGGATTTCATTTCCTTTTGTATGTTATGGGAGATGACTCCCAAAGTAGGTCATGAGACCTCCTTTTGGAAAATATTTCAACATGTGCAATTGCCTTTAAATTTCAAGGTTCAACAAGAATCTCTGCGTCAACGAATTGGTGTTGTGCCCCAGGATACTGTGCTTTTTAATGCTGACATCCGCTACAATATCCGATATGGTGATGTGGATGCCAGTGATACTCAGGTGGAAGAAGCTGCGGATAATGCGGATATCCACGAGAGAATCTTGTCATTCCCTAGTTGTAAGAATATGTGACATCATGCTAGCTTTAATGAGGACATATTTGTGTGTGTTGATATCTAAGGTACAAGTTTATCGAGATTTTGTGTATTTGACATCTCGTATGACAAAAATACATTTCATTGTCAAGAGATTAAACAACATGCAGAGAACTCTCAATGGCATGAACCTTGATCTCAAAAATTTCTAACTTTCTCAGTCCTGAATTCTTCTATGTATAAGCAAATTTACTGTTCATTATCGTGAAATCCCAATTTCTCAATTTCTTAATCTCTCAAAGTAAAATTTTTAGTCCAGTCCTAGCTTGAAGTGCTACTTTAAACCAACTTTTATTTGCGGCGACTGTTTTGTGATTTATCAATGATGAACTGGTTTGGGGCCCCCAATTTTCATGACCAAGGTTACTTCAAACAAATACAGGTCCTGGAAATATTAAAGGGTTGGCTTATTGTGAAAAATATTCTTGATGGCGAAGATCTTGTGAACCTTGTGAAAATTTCTGGCATGAAAGTTGGTTGACAGGAATTGTTTACATATAGGTTAAATGATTGTCTAGAACTATTAATTAAGCTAATTTCATGAATAAAATAATTCCACCCTTCTAGAATTATAGGTTCAATCTTATATTTGATTGACGTTTATTCTTGAAATGATATATCTTAATAACAAATAGAAATGATAAGATAAGTATGTTGCAGTATTGATAAATTTTTTATCAATTAGCACACATATACCTGTTATCAACGTCAAAAAATTGCAATTTTCCTTAAACAGTATTATCAAAATTTTACAAGAACTGGTTAAAACGATATGATATAATATTCATAACAATTTCATGAAACTGTTTCTCTAAAAAATATACAAAATGTTTGTTGAAAAATCTATCGCATAATGGACTTCATAAATAATTTAATGAAAACAGAGTTATTTCCCTTGGATTCAATATTTTGAAACATATAATTGATTATTCATATATAACTTAGACTTTTGAAATATTTGATGGTTAACAAGATTTTTTACAGTAGGTATTGAAAAAGACTCCAACAAAATGTATGTTCCTGTCATGCATAGATATTATCAAATCCTTGACTTTGTGAAATCTTATGACGTCACAGGAGGTTGGAACTACGTTATTTGCTGCAAAAAGAAAGAAGGAACAAAATGATTTAGTTTTGAGTTGTTGTTTTTTCAATCAAATAAATTTTAAAGATGTTTTACTTGGGAAAAAGAAGTAGTAAATTTTACCACCCTCACATGATGTATATCCTGAACTCTGTACAATGTCAATTCACTTTCTCTTTGAAAAATGAGGCCTCCATGGCCGAGTGGTTAGAGCATCGCGCTCAAAATCACACGGCCTCTCACCTCTGTCGGCACGGGTTTGAATCCTGCTCACGCCGGTAAGTGAGAAAGTTTCCCAGTTTACTTGCGGAAGGTCGGTGGTCTCTTCCCAGGTACATGTACATTGTATCTGGGTTCTCTCTTCCACCAATAAAAACTGGGCACCACCAGATAACTGAAAAATTGTCGAGTGTGGCGGAAAACATCAATCAATCATATGTAACAGCATATACTGAGCTGACCAGAGCTTAATTGTACCCAGTTATTGTAAATTTAAAACATGATCGAAATGCTGATTTCTGTACTCTTCAAAACTTGAACTCTTCAAGTTTTATTTCATTTTTGTTGTTTCTTTGACGTTTAGTTTTTGAGAGTTGCCCGATTATCTTGATAAATTTTCCTGATTTTTTCCTCATTACTTGATTGAAGTACAGAGGAATTGAACTCACACCTTTCACACCTCCTTTATTGAAGAGTTCTGATGGAGTTGATATGTTGTTGAATTTTGAAATTTTGATAGCATTTTAAATCCCATGATATATACATGTACATTAAAGATTAAAGTGAAGGTGAAGACTGTTGAAGCTCATGTGTATTTTTCTGTATGTTTCACAGCATATGACACTGTAGTTGGAGAGAGAGGACTGAAATTAAGCGGAGGAGAAAAGCAGAGGGTGGCCATCGCACGAACAATTCTGAAGAACCCACAAATTGTCCTGTTAGATGAGGTGGGAGCAAAAACCACAAAAATGCAATTCAAAGCATGCAGTTCATAGGGGGTCGCAAAAGAAATCCTTCAATTCTAAACATGCGGTTCACAGGGGGTCATAAAAAAAACCTGCAATTCAAAGCATGTGGTTCACAAGGGTTGCAAGAAAACCCTACAATTCAAACCATGCAGTTCACAGGGGTTGCCAAAAAAAAGGTGCAATTCAAAGCATGCGGTTCACAGGGGTCGCAAAAAACCCTGCAATTCAAAGCATGCTGTTCACAGGGGTTGCAAAGAAAAAAATCTCCTGCAGTTCAAAGCATGCGGTTGACTGTATTGTATTCTGTGGCTGCATATGGTGATGTACCTCTGTTCGTCTGTCCATCTCTGCAATATTTCATGGTAACGTTTTTTGAAGAATGGTGACAGAATGAGATATGTCTGATATTTCTAAACACATCATTTTGTTTATTTCATTAAGATTGGCTCCAAAGGAAGATTTTGAAAAAAAGATCCTTTTACATGAAATGTATAGAGAAAATTTTTTTTGAGAATTTACTTACGCCCAAGTACTGTATATCAGAGCTGTGTCCCGTCTTTTAAATTGTGACCCAGGGACAAGGGAAGATCTTTAACAATCTTAATGACCTTTACCCTGAATCCCGAGTGGGGACATAAATTTTGTTTAAAGTGTAAGTACCATACAACTGATTTTTTTCTGTGGGGTGCAATTTTTTGCAAATTTTGCATTGAAGTCACCAACACCAAAAAAAAAAAAGAAGAATGTTTTGAACTGCACTTAGAATTTCCCCTTGTGGGGCCCCTCAGAATACATGGTTCTAAACCAGAATAACGCATCATTGAGTAATACCTACGACTTACTTTGCTTTCACATGATATCTGTAAGTCATAGTGTGAAATCGCAAAAATTACATTTACCTTTTGGAGACAAATCGGAAATGATTGCAATTGCAGGGGGGAAAAACCATTTACACGGTATTCAATTTAGAGTGCCAATCTTACAAATCTCATATCTGTATGGTCAAGGTTATTCAGGTGAGCTTTGCGGCCTATAGACCTCTTTCTTTAGTTTATTTTCTGTTTTTATTCTGTAACATAATGAATGCATGAATAAGTTTAACTCTCCTGAAATAATTCAAACAGGAAAGATGGACAGGACGCAAACTTTAATTTTCTCATTAAACTACAATAGTCGGAAAAAACTGAGTCCGTGTAAGGGAGGAAAGTAGTTAGACAGAAAATTGGAACCTAATTTTCTCATGACACTACAATAATCGGACAAAATCTGAGCTGTTCATTCATATAAAGGAGGAAAGTAGTAAGACAGAAAATCTGAATTTAATTTTATCAGGAAACTACGGTAACAGTAGTTGGAAATAAGCCGAGCTGTTCGTCCGTGTAATGCTTTTGTTCGTTATACAGGCTACATCTGCACTGGATACGAAGACAGAACGTAACATTCAGGCCTCGTTGGAGAGGGTGTGCGAGAACCGGACGACGATAATCGTGGCACACAGACTGTCAACAATTATACATGCTCATCAAATCCTAGTCATGAAGGAGGGGGAGGTGGTTGAAAGGGGAACGTAAGTATATTCTAGTTGATGGTCTACTTGTTTAAAAAAATATTTTGCTTGATTTTGAAGAATAATTTTTTATTTAATCAAGTGAGACTTGGATTTTTCAGTGAAATTGATTTTCCTGCATTTGAATTAAACACGATCTGTATTACAGACACGAAGAGTTGCTGCAGTTAAATGCTTTCTACGCTGACATGTGGCACCAGCAGCTGACAAGGAAAGAAGAAGTTAACGATGAGAAACTACAGGACGAAAATGGAGGTCACCCTGCAGGAAGTATAAACGCGGACGACGACGCGTCGTGACTCACTGGACGTGTTCTTTAGAGTTGTTTTATTTTCGCTGTTAGCAGCAAGTCGATTACACTCCTACAATGGAGAATACATTGTATAATCAGTCCTCACGTATATATACTTAGGTCAAAAAGTAGGAAAGAGTTTTACTATTATTATTTTTGTTGGATGAAGTTTTTAAAAGGTCTACAACTCCTTGGGATACATTTATTTTATGATAGATGAAAGAATATGCATAATACATGTACATGCTGAAATATTGTGTAAATATCACTCAAAACTAGGATATACATATACTTTTGGTCTTCTTAAATTTACTTGTGTCATCAACTTTTTGGGGAGGGGAGGGGATTAATTATTGCTCATTCTATCTCAAACTGCAATACTTTCACCACTTGAAAATAAATTACTCTATAGTAGGTCATAGATTGTGTAGATTTTCAAATTCTTGTATCAAAATGTAGTGAAATTTCATATTGTATAATGTTGTCTGGTATAATATGTTATTGTATGAGGTACGGTGTAATATTGTATTATATTGTATGATTGTCTCTCTATTATTACTTGCATGATTTCAATGTGATATTTTGTTATGATTGTCTCTTTTACTTTGTATATACTTTTATTTCAATCAGAAATTATGTAAATTAGATCTGATATGAAGTTTGAAAATATCTTTCTGGTAACGGGCTTGTTATAGGGGCATTGGTTTGCAAATTAATCCGAGATATTGTGATCTTTGAGGTAATTAGTTTCCCCCATACCTACGGTAGTTTTGGAACTTGTTGCTGGACAATTTGTGCTATGGGAGAAATGTTTCTATCAGTGTTATTACTGGAAGAAGTTTTAATCAAATTATCATTGATAATCGAATATTCGGATACGCCTATTATTCCAGGTGATGTGGAACGTAATAATGAGCAAAGTTATACAACAAGCTCGATCCAGCGGCACGTGTTATTTTTTCTATACTTGTAAATTTGGAAGGTTTTAAGTAACTCACAAATTATCATTGATAATCGAATATTCGGCAGGTGATGTGGAACGTAATAATGAGCAAAGTTATACAACAAGCTCGATCCAGCGGCACGTGTTATTTTTTCTATACTTGTAAATTTGGAAGGTTTTAAGTAACTCACAAATATAGATTCATACAATGCAGTATAACTATGTCTACATTGTATTTTCATTATCAATAGTTATAGAAATCCAGTTTGACTTGGTTATGTCAGAATGTCATGAAAAACAATATCAAATCGTTTTGATGCGTCCCACGAAAACATCAGACGTGTCATAGATATTCCGATATTTGTGACTGAGAAGGTATGGGAACATGTAGAATTGTATGTCATTCTCTAAACATATAGGTCAATGTCTGTGACGGTGTGTAACGTGTGGTTTGTTGTCTATATACAGGAAACGGCACGGAGAGACGCTAATTAAGGCTTCTTACGTATCTAAAGTTTCTGCCGATTAGTAATCAGAACACGATACCATGAATTAATTATGATTTTTTGATTTATCATTGTAGAGAGATGCATGTAAATATAACAGGAAATTCTGTTACACTGTCATCAACGAGGACTTTGTTAATCGTGCAGGTTTTTACGATAAACCAGAGATGTCCGGTCCTATCGATCCAGTAATTTATTTTATACATGATAGGCAAAGAGTATAATTATTTTTTAATCGCCACATCTGTTTATTGTTTTATTTACAAAGTAGATGTATTCTGTCAGTTGAGATGGAAATTTAATTATGTATTATTCTGTCAGCTGAGATTGAAATTTAGATATTTTAACTGAAGGACTTTAGCTTAATTAGTTTAAAGACTTTTTAATTTAACAATTCATTAGAATTGTTTATAGAGGGGATCAATAATGCAGTCAGAAGACAATGAATTTGTTTTAACTTGTGATATTAATTGTTGAATTATTGATGTATTCAAACTGAAATTCGATATTTCAAGGCTTGATGTATTTGGATAACTTAACACATTGTCACAAATTTTCAAACGAAAGTACGTTGTTGTGACAAAAATAAAATCCAAAATGTATTTTGTTGTCCTTTTTTATGCCTGAGGGGCATATAGTGTTTGTCATGTCATCCTTTTGTCAGCTTTTGCATTTAGCTCAGTTTCAAAGAAACTACACATGTATTCAAGATATTTTTATCAAACTTTCTGTGCCGATACATATTGGTGACATATATTCAACTGCGTCAATATTTTGACCTTGACATTTCCTTTCACCTTGACCTCATTTTTCCCCATTTGTTTTTTGCACAGTTTCAAAGCAATTAATGACACTATTTTTAGGGAAACCCTTTTTACTGTATGGAAGGTGAAGATAACGAACAGGGATCAATCTCATAACTCATTATAACAGTGTGCCAAGAACGGCCTAACAATCAGTATGAAACACGTCAGACAGCATTTGACCGAATGATATACATGTAGGTTGTATTGACTAACTAGATCGTTATAACGACCAGAGAATTTGCGAAATGCTGACTTCAATCGATACTGTTGAAACCCCCTGTACCATCAACTTGTTTGTCAGTAGCTTACCTCGATTTAAAAACTGAATATACGCAGAACAAGCTCTAGACAGTCACCTATTATGACCCATGTCATGTGTTCTAGAATTAAGGACATTTTTTATTCTATTTAGGCACCATTGGTACAACCAATTACAGAGCCTTGTGCAGCAAATAGTTGTGGAGAAACTACATTCCCCAAGGCCCTACGTATACATGGGATGCTTACTCCTCCTAGGCACCTGATCCCACCTCTGGTGTGTCCAGGGGTCCGTGTTTGCCCAACTATCTATTTTGTATTGCTTGTAGGAGTTATGAGATTGATCACTGTTCGTTATCTTCACCTTGAATGACCTTACATATATTCAACATCGAACTCCAGAATGACCTTAACATAACACAGAGTGAGACAAGCGAGTTGGAAAAGTCAACACAAGGACAGAGTGTACATCTTGGATTGCCAATATTTTACATTTTCAATTTTACTTGGCTGTAATTTTGTAGATTTTCCATTCAGCGACATGAAAACAAAGGAGCGGTTTGAGGTTTTTTTTTTAATCAGATGCATGTTGTAAAACTTATACGGTACCAATTTTGATGCACCAGATGCGCATTTCGACAAATAATGTCTCTTCAGTGATGCTCAACCGAAATGTTTGAAATCCGAAATAACTATGAAGTTTTAGAGCTACATTGTAAATATAGCCAAAAACAGCGTGCCAAAAAAGTGGAGCCAAATTCGTCCAAGGATAAGAGCTATGCATGAGGGAGATAATCCTTAATTTTGAAATGAATTTCTAAATTTTATAACAGCAATTAAATATACATCCGTATTTTCAAGCTAGTAACGAAGTACTTAGCTACTGGGCTGTAGAGACCCTCGGGGACTAACAGTCCACCAGCAGAGGCCTCGACCCAGGGGTCATAATGTAAAACTTATACGGTACCAATTGTGATGCACCAGGTGCGCATTTCGACAAATAATGTCTCTTCAGTGATGCTCAACCGAAATGTTTGAAATCCGAAATAACTATGAAGTTTTAGAGCTACATTGTAAATATAGCCAAAAACAGCGTGCCAAAAAAGTGAATTCTTGACATATATTATAAAGGACATGAAATTAGTTTTAAACTTACCTGTATTTGATTGCATTGTGTTTTCTGAACAGCCTGGATCACAAGTCCCTTGTGTTACATTGGATACTAAACAACCCTGGACAGCTTCAGAGGAATCTAGTGGTGTTCTACTGCATTCCTCTTCATCTTGATTTCTATACAACAAGACGTAATTTTTATTATAGAATTCATAAGAAAATTTAAAAATATATTTTATGACCACTTCAGTTTTTGTTACTTTTACATTAAAAAATTAGTGATTTTTCAAAGTAAGGTTTAATGGCTTACATGTACCCCCCACCCAACTTTCTTTCATCATAGTAGCATGAAATGGCATGGATGTCAACTTCAAATTTTAAAGTATTGAACCCATGCAGTAAAGGATTAATGCCCCCAACCCCCCATGATCTAGGATTTTGAAGATTGACCCACCTTACTTTCTTGGCAAGAATACTGGACAATTACAAACAACTTCTCTGACTGTCCAACCACAACTTTGAAAAATGATGCAACAATATATTAAATATATATATATGTGTGTGTGTGCCTGAATAACTAAATGTGTATAATACACAATGTATGAATATACATGTAATAGGACTGTAATATCTTTTAGTAATAATAATGATAATATGAGATACTTAACTTATTAGATGAAATTTCTGTTAAAATCTGTCTTTTTGAATTCCAAAGCAGGTAACATGTCACTTCAATGGTCTTTCAATTGGTGGTTAACTACAAGGTGTTAGAACTTTATAGTTGCTGGCTGAAATTGGGTCAGGATATTACTCTGGGGGTTTACCATTTACAAAGTGCTGCAACATTATAAAATGATGATTTACACTGATGATTAAATTATTCTCTTAGATTATGAGATTGATCACTGTTCGTTATCTTCACCTTGCATTAGTCATGAGACATTCTATTTCATTTTATAATTTGAGATTTCAATCTATTTCTTCAATTCTGGCTACCACCTACTCAAGTATTGATTATATAGGCCATGCCTCATTGTCTGGTGTATTTTGAAGTTAGACACCCTATCAACACACATTTCTGATACTTTAATTAAAGAAGTGGACAGGAATAACCTACACGGATATAGGCTACGCCTGTCCAGTTTACTTAGAACTTTACCATACCGGCCACAGGGTTTAGTATATACATTATTATATATACCAGTAATAATAGTATTACACTATAGATACCAGTGATAATAGTATTATACTATATATACCAGTAATAATAGTATTACACTATAGATACCAGTAATAATAGTATTATACTATATATACCAGTAATAATAGTATTACACTATATATACCAGTAATAATAGTATTATACTATATATACCAGTAATATTAGTATCATACTATATATACCAGTAATAATAGTATTATATTATATATACCAGTAATAATAGTATTATACTATATATACCAGTAGTAATAGTATTACACTATATATATCAGTAATGATAGTATTATACTATATAAACCAGTAATAATAGTATTATATTATATATGCCAGTAATAATAGTATTATACTATATATACCAGTCATGATAGTATTATACTATATATACCAGTAAGAATAGTATTACACTATATAAACCAGTAATAATAGTATTATATTATATATACCAGTAATAATAGTATTATACTATATATACCAGTAATAATATTATTACACTATATATACCAGTAGTAATAGTATTACACTATATATACCAGTAATAATAGTATTATACTATATATATACCAGTAATAATAGTATTACACTATATATACCAGTAATAATAGTATTATACTATATATACCAGTAATAATAGCATAACACTATATATACCAGTAGTAATAGTATTATATAAACCAGTAATAATAGTATTACACTATATAAACCAGTAATAATAGTATTATACTATATATACCAGTAATAATATTATTATACTATATCTACCAGTAACAATAGTATTATACTATATATACCAGTAATAATAGTATGATATTATATATACCAGTAATAATAGTATTATACTATATATACCAGTAATAATAGTACTACACTATATATACCAGTAATAATAGTATTATACTATATATACCAGTAATAATAGTATTACACTATACATACCAGTAATAATAGTATTACACTATATATACCAATAATAATAGTATTATACTATATATACCAGTAGTAATAGTATTATACTATATATACCAGTAATAATAGTATTATATTATATATACCAGTAATAATAGTATTACACTATATATACCAGTAATAATAGTATTATATTATATATACCAGTAATAATAGTATTACACTATACATACCAGTAATAATAGTATTACACTATATATACCAGGAATAATAGTATTATACTATATATACCAGTAATAATAGTATTACACTATACATACCAGTAATAATAGTATTACACTATATATACCAGTAATAATAGTATTATATTATATATACCAGTAATAATAGTATTACACTATATATATCAGTAATAATAGTATTACACTATCTATACCAGTGATAATAGTATTACACTATATATACCAGTAATAATAGTATTATACTATATATACCAGTAATAATGGTATTATACTATATATAACAGTAATAATAGTATTATACTATATATACCAGTAATAATAGTATTATACTATATATACCAGTAATAATAGTATTATACTATATATACCAGTAATAATAGTATTATACTATATATACCAGTAATAATAGTATTATACTATATATACCAGTAATAATAGTATTATATTATATATACCAGTAGTAATAGTATTATATAAACCAGTAATAATAGTATTATATTATATAAACCAGTAATAATAGTATTAAAGTGCATTTATGTTTCTTGTGTATATAAATGATTTGTTACACGAAATATGCAAAACTAACGATGGTCTTATATTAGGTGATATACATATCCCAGGTATTTTATTAGCAGATGACACTGCTTTATTAAGCAATTCACCAAGGTCCTTACAATGTTTACTAAACCAGGTAGAAAAGTATGCATTTACTTGGAGACTTCATTATAATCCATGTAAGAGTGTATCAATTGTATTTAACAAAACGTACAAATGTTCTGTATTTTATAGCATTACTCTTTTTGGTAATGAAATCCCTCGGTCTGATAGTACTGTTTATGCTGGTTGCCTTCTACAAGGAAATATGAAAAGTGATAAACTAGCGAAACGAGTGTGTAAAGCAGCAAGATCAAAAATTCACTCATTATATTCTATTGGTGTTAATAACTCTGACATCCATCCAGCTGTTTCATCAAAAATATGGAAACGTGTCGTGTTACCCTCTGTCCTGTACTCTTGTGAGATCTGGCCTTCATTAACACTTACGGACACACAACATCTTGAATATATACAAAGGCATTTTTCAAGAATCATTCAAGGATTTTCTAAATTTTCCCCATCACTTTCCAGCATCTCAAATATTGGACTGTGGACCATACAGGGTTATATAGACAAGTGTCGCCTATTGTTTCTAGGCAGACTTCACAGATCAGACAAAACGTCTGTACATTATAAAGTTTATAAATATCTAGTCGATGCTCAGATATCTGAAAAATATTTTTCAACCAAAATTATGTTATAAACAGCAGAAAAATATCAAGTTATTGACTTATTCAAAAACAACAGTGCCACAGTTTTTAACAAATGTGATTTTTCCAAACTTGTTATTAAAGCAATATGGGCAACAGAAGAAAGGCAATGGCTTGCTTCTCTTTCTGTGGACACTGATATGTACTTTTTCAGGAAAATACACACAAAGCTGAGGCCTAATAGATTATGGCAAATTGTTAAGGACGACCCGTCCAAAAGATTGTTGATTAACTTTTTAGTACAAGTGTCTTCAATGAAAATTGTTTGTAAATTGTGTCCATTATGTAATAGGAATACGCATAATCTTAATATGCATCTTATGCTAAGTTGTTTTAACCTCTTGGAAGACAGAGAAACTATGCTTGAAAATATTCTACAAATACTCAGTGTAGAAGAGTATGCTTTGTTTGAATATCAAGATCATGAATGGCAATTTTTATCTTTAATCGGTTGTGTTCAAGGTACAAGCTTTGAAAATATTTCTTATGCAAAATGGAAGCAAATCATGCTAACTGTTGCAAATACATTGTATAAAAATAGAGGTTTTTTTGTCATAGACTGCCGTAATCTGTAGATTATAATCATTAGTTTCAAATATGTACATACTATAAATATGGTTTTTTTTCTGTTCTGTTCAAATAAGTTTATAATTTGATTATGATATACTCTCCATTAATTTGGAGGAAATAAAGAATATCTTATCTTATCTTATACCAGTAGTAATAGTATTATATAAACCAGTAATAATAGTATTATATTATATAAACCAATAATAATAGTATTATACTATATATACCAGTCATAATAGTATTACACTATACATACCAGTAATAATAGTATTATATTATGTATAACAGTAATAATAGTATTATACTATATAAACCAGTAATAATAGTATTATACTATATATACCAGTAATATTAGTATTATACTATATATACCAGTAATAATAGTATTATACTTTATATACCAGTAATAATGGTATTATATTATATATACCAGTAATAATATTATTACACTATATATACCAGTAATAATAGTACTACACTATATATACCAGTAATAATAGTATTACACTATAGATACCAGTAATAATAGTATTATACTATATATAACAGTAATAATAGTATTACACTATATATACCAGTAATAATAGTATTATACTATATATAACAGTAATAATTTTATTATACTATATATACCAGTAATAATAGTATTACACTATAGATACCAGTAATAATAGTATTATACTATATATAACAGTAATAATAGTATTACACTATATATACCAGTAATAATAGTATTATACTATATATACCAGTAATAATAGTATTACACTATATATACCAGTAATAATAGTATTATACTATATATACCAGTAATAATAGTATTACACTATACATACCAGTAATAATAGTATTACACTATATATACCAGTAATAATAGTATTATATTATATATACCAGTAATAATAGTATTACACTATATATATCAGTAATAATAGTATTACACTATCTATACCAGTGATAATAGTATTACACTATATATACCAGTAATAATAGTATTATACTATATATACCAGTAATAATGGTATTATACTATATATAACAGTAATAATAGTATTATACTATATATACCAGTAATAATAGTATTATACTATATATACCAGTAATAATAGTATTATACTATATATACCAGTAATAATAGTATTATACTATATATACCAGTAATAATAGTATTATACTATATATACCAGTAATAATAGTATTATATTATATATACCAGTAGTAATAGTATTATATAAACCAGTAATAATAGTATTATATTATATAAACCAGTAATAATAGTATTAAAGTGCATTTATGTTTCTTGTGTATATAAATGATTTGTTACACGAAATATGCAAAACTAACGATGGTCTTATATTAGGTGATATACATATCCCAGGTATTTTATTAGCAGATGACACTGCTTTATTAAGCAATTCACCAAGGTCCTTACAATGTTTACTAAACCAGGTAGAAAAGTATGCATTTACTTGGAGACTTCATTATAATCCATGTAAGAGTGTATCAATTGTATTTAACAAAACGTACAAATGTTCTGTATTTTATAGCATTACTCTTTTTGGTAATGAAATCCCTCGGTCTGATAGTACTGTTTATGCTGGTTGCCTTCTACAAGGAAATATGAAAAGTGATAAACTAGCGAAACGAGTGTGTAAAGCAGCAAGATCAAAAATTCACTCATTATATTCTATTGGTGTTAATAACTCTGACATCCATCCAGCTGTTTCATCAAAAATATGGAAACGTGTCGTGTTACCCTCTGTCCTGTACTCTTGTGAGATCTGGCCTTCATTAACACTTACGGACACACAACATCTTGAATATATACAAAGGCATTTTTCAAGAATCATTCAAGGATTTTCTAAATTTTCCCCATCACTTTCCAGCATCTCAAATATTGGACTGTGGACCATACAGGGTTATATAGACAAGTGTCGCCTATTGTTTCTAGGCAGACTTCACAGATCAGACAAAACGTCTGTACATTATAAAGTTTATAAATATCTAGTCGATGCTCAGATATCTGAAAAATATTTTTCAACCAAAATTATGTTATAAACAGCAGAAAAATATCAAGTTATTGACTTATTCAAAAACAACAGTGCCACAGTTTTTAACAAATGTGATTTTTCCAAACTTGTTATTAAAGCAATATGGGCAACAGAAGAAAGGCAATGGCTTGCTTCTCTTTCTGTGGACACTGATATGTACTTTTTCAGGAAAATACACACAAAGCTGAGGCCTAATAGATTATGGCAAATTGTTAAGGACGACCCGTCCAAAAGATTGTTGATTAACTTTTTAGTACAAGTGTCTTCAATGAAAATTGTTTGTAAATTGTGTCCATTATGTAATAGGAATACGCATAATCTTAATATGCATCTTATGCTAAGTTGTTTTAACCTCTTGGAAGACAGAGAAACTATGCTTGAAAATATTCTACAAATACTCAGTGTAGAAGAGTATGCTTTGTTTGAATATCAAGATCATGAATGGCAATTTTTATCTTTAATCGGTTGTGTTCAAGGTACAAGCTTTGAAAATATTTCTTATGCAAAATGGAAGCAAATCATGCTAACTGTTGCAAATACATTGTATAAAAATAGAGGTTTTTTTGTCATAGACTGCCGTAATCTGTAGATTATAATCATTAGTTTCAAATATGTACATACTATAAATATGGTTTTTTTTCTGTTCTGTTCAAATAAGTTTATAATTTGATTATGATATACTCTCCATTAATTTGGAGGAAATAAAGAATATCTTATCTTATCTTATACCAGTAGTAATAGTATTATATAAACCAGTAATAATAGTATTATATTATATAAACCAATAATAATAGTATTATACTATATATACCAGTCATAATAGTATTACACTATACATACCAGTAATAATAGTATTATATTATGTATAACAGTAATAATAGTATTATACTATATAAACCAGTAATAATAGTATTATACTATATATACCAGTAATATTAGTATTATACTATATATACCAGTAATAATAGTATTATACTTTATATACCAGTAATAATGGTATTATATTATATATACCAGTAATAATATTATTACACTATATATACCAGTAATAATAGTACTACACTATATATACCAGTAATAATAGTATTACACTATAGATACCAGTAATAATAGTATTATACTATATATAACAGTAATAATAGTATTACACTATATATACCAGTAATAATAGTATTATACTATATATAACAGTAATAATTTTATTATACTATATATACCAGTAATAATAGTATTACACTATAGATACCAGTAATAATAGTATTATACTATATATAACAGTAATAATAGTATTACACTATATATACCAGTAATAATAGTATTATACTATATATACCAGTAATAATAGTATTACACTATATATACCAGTAATAATAGTATTATACTATATATACCAGTAATAATAGTATTACACTATACATACCAGTAATAATAGTATTACACTATATATACCAGTAATAATAGTATTATATTATATATACCAGTAATAATAGTATTACACTATATATATCAGTAATAATAGTATTACACTATCTATACCAGTGATAATAGTATTACACTATATATACCAGTAATAATAGTATTATACTATATATACCAGTAATAATGGTATTATACTATATATAACAGTAATAATAGTGTTATACTATATATACCAGTAATAATAGTATTATACTATATATACCAGTAATAATAGTATTATACTATATATACCAGTAATAATAGTATTATACTATATATACCAGTAATAATAGTATTATACTATATATACCAGTAATAATAGTATTATATTATATATACCAGTAGTAATAGTATTATATAAACCAGTAATAATAGTATTATATTATATAAACCAGTAATAATAGTATTAAAGTGCATTTATGTTTCTTGTGTATATAAATGATTTGTTACACGAAATATGCAAAACTAACGATGGTCTTATATTAGGTGATATACATATCCCAGGTATTTTATTAGCAGATGACACTGCTTTATTAAGCAATTCACCAAGGTCCTTACAATGTTTACTAAACCAGGTAGAAAAGTATGCATTTACTTGGAGACTTCATAATAATCCATGTAAGAGTGTATCAATTGTATTTAACAAAACGTACAAATGTTCTGTATTTTATAGCATTACTCTTTTTGGTAATGAAATCCCTCGGTCTGATAGTACTGTTTATGCTGGTTGCCTTCTACAAGGAAATATGAAAAGTGATAAACTAGCGAAACGAGTGTGTAAAGCAGCAAGATCAAAAATTCACTCATTATATTCTATTGGTGTTAATAACTCTGACATCCATCCAGCTGTTTCATCAAAAATATGGAAACGTGTCGTGTTACCCTCTGTCCTGTACTCTTGTGAGATCTGGCCTTCATTAACACTTACGGACACACAACATCTTGAATATATACAAAGGCATTTTTCAAGAATCATTCAAGGATTTTCTAAATTTTCCCCATCACTTTCCAGCATCTCAAATATTGGACTGTGGACCATACAGGGTTATATAGACAAGTGTCGCCTATTGTTTCTAGGCAGACTTCACAGATCAGACAAAACGTCTGTACATTATAAAGTTTATAAATATCTAGTCGATGCTCAGATATCTGAAAAATATTTTTCAACCAAAATTATGTTATAAACAGCAGAAAAATATCAAGTTATTGACTTATTCAAAAACAACAGTGCCACAGTTTTTAACAAATGTGATTTTTCCAAACTTGTTATTAAAGCAATATGGGCAACAGAAGAAAGGCAATGGCTTGCTTCTCTTTCTGTGGACACTGATATGTACTTTTTCAGGAAAATACACACAAAGCTGAGGCCTAATAGATTATGGCAAATTGTTAAGGACGACCCGTCCAAAAGATTGTTGATTAACTTTTTAGTACAAGTGTCTTCAATGAAAATTGTTTGTAAATTGTGTCCATTATGTAATAGGAATACGCATAATCTTAATATGCATCTTATGCTAAGTTGTTTTAACCTCTTGGAAGACAGAGAAACTATGCTTGAAAATATTCTACAAATACTCAGTGTAGAAGAGTATGCTTTGTTTGAATATCAAGATCATGAATGGCAATTTTTATCTTTAATCGGTTGTGTTCAAGGTACAAGCTTTGAAAATATTTCTTATGCAAAATGGAAGCAAATCATGCTAACTGTTGCAAATACATTGTATAAAAATAGAGGTTTTTTTGTCATAGACTGCCGTAATCTGTAGATTATAATCATTAGTTTCAAATATGTACATACTATAAATATGGTTTTTTTTCTGTTCTGTTCAAATAAGTTTATAATTTGATTATGATATACTCTCCATTAATTTGGAGGAAATAAAGAATATCTTATCTTATCTTATACCAGTAGTAATAGTATTATATAAACCAGTAATAATAGTATTATATTATATAAACCAATAATAATAGTATTATACTATATATACCAGTCATAATAGTATTACACTATACATACCAGTAATAATAGTATTATATTATGTATAACAGTAATAATAGTATTATACTATATAAACCAATAATAATAGTATTATACTATATATACCAGTAATATTAGTATTATACTATATATACCAGTAATAATAGTATTATACTTTATATACCAGTAATAATAGTATTATATTATATATACCAGTAATAATATTATTACACTATATATACCAGTAATAATAGTACTACACTATATATACCAGTAATAATAGTATTACACTATAGATACCAGTAATAATAGTATTATACTATATATAACAGTAATAATAGTATTACACTATATATACCAGTAATAATAGTATTATACTATATATAACAGTAATAATTTTATTATACTATATATACCAGTAATAATAGTATTACACTATAGATACCAGTAATAATAGTATTATACTATATATAACAGTAATAATAGTATTACACTATATATACCAGTAATAATAGTATTATACTATATATACCAGTAATAATAGTATTACACTATATATACCAGTAATAATAGTATTATACTATATATACCAGTAATAATAGTATTATATTATATATAACAGCAATAATAGTATTACACTATATATACCAGTAATAATAGTATTATACTATATATACCAGTAATAATAGTATTACACTATAGATACCAGTAATAATAGTATTATACTATATATAACAGTAATAATAGTATTACACTATATATACCAGTAATAATAGTATTATACTATATATACCAGTCATAATAGTATTACACTATATATACCAGTAATAATAGTATTATACTATATATACCAGTAATAATATTATTACACTATATCTACCAGTAGTAATAGTATTACACTATATATATCAGTAATAATAGTATTATACTATATATACCAGTAAGAATAGTATTATACTATATATACTAGTAATAATAGTATTACACTATATATACCAGTAATAATAGTATTATCTATATATACCAGTAATAATAGTATTACACTATATATACCAGTAATAATAGTATTATACAATATATACCAGTAATAATAGTATAACACTATATATACCAGTAGTAATAGTATTATATAAACCAGTAATAATAGTATTACACTATATAAACCAGTAATAATAATATTATACTATATATACCAGTAATAATATTATTACACTATATCTACCAGTAATAATAGTATTATACTATATATACCAGTAATAATAGTATGATATTATATATACCAGTAATAATAGTATTATACTATATATACCAGTAATAATAGTACTACACTATATATACCAGTAATAATAGTATTATACTATATATACCAGTAATAATAGTATTACACTATACATACCAGTAATAATAGTATTACACTATATATATCAATAATAATAGTATTACACTATACATACCAGTAATAATAGTATTACACTATACATACCAGTAATAATAGTATTATACTATATATACCAGTAATAATAGTATTACACTATACATACCAGTAATAATAGAATTACACTATATATACCAGTAATAATAGTATTATATTATATATACCAGTAATAATAGTATTACACTATATATACCAGTAATAATAGTATTATACTATATATACCAGTAATAATAGTATTATACTATAGATACCAGTAATAATAGTATTACACTATATATACCAGTAATAATAGTATTACAATATATATACCAGTAATAATAGTATTACACTATATATACCAGTAATAATAGTATTACACTATATATACCAGTAATAATAGTATTACACTATATATACCAGTAATAATAGTATTACACTATCTATACCAGTGATAATAGTATTACAGTATATATACCAGTAATAATAGTATTATACTATATATACCAGTAATAATAGTATCACACTATATATAACAGTAATAATAGTATTACACTATATATACCAGTGATAATAGTATTATACTATATATACCAGTAATAATAGTATTACACTATATATACCAGTAATAATAGTATTACACTATCTATACCAGTGATAATAGTATTACAGTATATATACCAGTAATAATAGTATTATACTATATATACCAGTAATAATAGTATTATACTATATATAACAGTAATAATAGTATTACACTATATATACCAATAATAATAGTATTATATTATATATACCAGTAGTATTAGTATTATATAAACCAGTAATAATAGTATTATATTATATAAACCAATAATAATAGTATTATACTATATATACCAGTCATAATAGTATTACACTATAGATACCAGTAATAATAGTATTATATTATATATAACAGTAATAATAGTATTATACTATATAAACCAGTAATAATAGTATTATACTATATATACCAGTAATATTAGTATTATACTATATATACCAGTAATAATAGTATTATACTATATATACCAGTAATAATAGTATTATATTATATATACCAGTAATAATATTATTACACTATATATACCAGTAATAATAGTATTATATTATATATACCAGTAATAATAGTATTACACTATAGATACCAGTAATAATAGTATTATACTATATATAACAGTAATAATAGTATTACACTATATATACCAGTAATAATAGTATTATACTATATATAATAGTAATAATTTTATTATACTATATATACCAGTAATAATAGTATTACACTATAGATACCAGTAATAATAGTATTATACTATAGATAACAGTAATAATAGTATTATATTATATATACCAGTAATAATAGTATTATACTATATATACCAGTAATAATAGTATTATATTATATATACCAGTAATAATAGTATTATACTATATACACCAGTCATAATAGTATTATACTATATATACCAGTAATAATAGTATTATACTATATATACCAGTAATAATTGTATTAAACTATATCTACCAGTAATAATAGTATTATATTATACATACCAGTAATAATAGTATTACACTATAGATACCAGTAATGATAGTATTATATTACATATACCAGTAATGATAGTATTACACTATATATACCAGTAATAATAGTATTATACTATATATATACCAGTAATAATAGTATTATACTATATATACCAGTAATAATAGTATTATACTATATATACTAGTAATAATAGTATTATACTATATATACCAGTAATAATAGTATTACACTATAGATACCAGTAATAATAGTATTGCACTATATATACCAGTAATAATAGTATTATACTATATATACCAGTAATAATAGTATTATACTATATATAAGAGTAATAATAGTATTACACTATATATACCAGTAATAATAGTATTACACTATATATACCAGTGATAATAGTATTACACTATATATACCAGTAATAATAGTATTATACTATATATACCAGTAGTAATAGTATTATACTATATATACCAGTAATAATAGTATTATATTATATATACCAGTAATAATAGTATTACACTATATATACCAGTAATAATAGTATTATATTATATATACCAGTAATAATAGTATTACACTATATATACCAGTAATAATAGTATTATATTATATATACCAGTAATAATAGTATTACACTATATATACCAGTGATAATAGTATTACACTATATATACCAGTAATAATAGTATTATACTATATATACCAGTAGTAATAGTATTATACTATATATACCAGTAATAATAGTATTATATTATATATACCAGTAATAATAGTATTACACTATATATACCAGTAATAATAGTATTATATTATATATACCAGTAATAATAGTATTACACTATATATACCAGTAATAATAGTATTACACTATATATACCAGTAATAATAGTATTACACTATATATACCAGTAATAATAGTATTACACTATATATACCAGTAATAATAGTATTACATTATATATACCAGTAACAATAGTATTATACTATATATACCAGTAATAATAGTATTATATTATATATACCAGTAATAATAGTATTACACTATATATACCAGTAATAATAGTATTATATTATATATACCAGTAATAATAGTATTACACTATATATACCAGTAATAATAGTATTACACTATATATACCAGTAATAATAGTATTACACTATATATACCAGTAATAATAGTATGATATTATATATACCAGTAATAATAGTATTACACTATATATACCAGTAATAATAGTATTATATTATATATACCAGTAATAATAGTATTACACTATATATACCAGTAATAATAGTATTACACTATATATACCAGTAATAATAGTATTACACTATATATACCAGTAACAATAGTATTATACTATATATACCAGTAATAATAGTATTACACTATATATACCAGTAATAATAGTATTATACTATATATACCAGTAATAATAGTATTATACTATATATACCAGTAATAATAGTATTATACTATAGATACCAGTTTGCTCATATTGTGTCTAAACCCTCTGCCATAGGTCTACATGTAGGCCTGTAAACGGATCTCTCTCTCTTTTTACACAGACACATTAGATTCAAATTACACATACAACAAAATAGAAAGTAGCCCTATATTATTATATTACCTTTGAACATGCGTACAAGTGTTTGGCTTTTCCTCGATCTTTCAGAATTTTTTCGTTTAAATGACAGTGCAGTGTGGCCTTTCACAGAGTTTTATCCATTTCCTCGCTTTTCGGAAAATGACATAAATACAATACCCCCTCAAGTAGATCGGGATATCGGCTCTCTGTGCTGCATGTTCCAAAGCAACATCGCTTCACCATTTTTATATATATTCGCAAAATTCGACCGGAAGTAAACAATGTATCTGTCGGATGTCGGGAAAAATGGCGAGGCACCCGGCACCCTCAGCTTCAGAAAGCGCTTGTAAATGGAGCTCTCTGATTACAAGACAGACAGTTGGCAAAATCAGGCGCTTGTAAGTATAGTTTCTAGTAAGTGATGTTTTAATTGTACAATTATCATTTTATGTCGATATTGTCCAGTTTATAGCTGTACCGTCACTCACATTCTGGTTCCTGGAATGGAACCATTCTTGCACCGAGGGAGAATGTGGCAGAGTCATTTCTTATCTAATATGCATATAATGCATTCATATATATGCATTGTTATTATTTCATTTTTATTTCAATTTAATGTCAATGTTGTATGCATTGAATTATATAATCCTTCAATGGATATGCAATTCAATATCCGGTCAAGCATAACACTTAGCGAGTTCTTTGGTATATAGTGCCTGAGGTGCCCAATTATGTCTTGGCCAAGCTGTCCATGAATCTTTTTATTTGATTGGTGTTTTAGTTTTGTGACTTGCGTTTTTATTGGTTTTTGGGGAAAAAAATTCCTCCAAAGGATCTTTTGTAACGTATTTACATTAAATTCTGGGATCGTACCTGGTCAATTCCAGGGTTTGGGGTATTCAACAATAACTAATTTAAAATAATTGGTATGATTTTAGTGGACTGCCAAAATACACAAATATGTCCTAACCTTATCTAGCTTAATTATAATCAAACAGAGAATCACTATATCAACCAGAGGCAAGCAACGATAAACTGGTAGTGCTAACTTAACAAAAGGTAGAGCCCACTCGCCCTCGGATTACCCCATATACTGTAGGACGCCTTATTCAGGATGGACAGTAAATGTGGTAGCCCTTCAACCACTACACTCACTGTAGGATGCCTTATTCAGGACAGACAATGCGTATAGCGGCCTGGATGACGGTCTGTTCAACCAATGCGGACGACACCAAAAACGAACTATGGCTAGACTCTTCACTGGAGGTCAACCTCTTCGTGGCAGGCCAGACTTCTGATGGCCTTCCAAAATCACTCTCTAACTGTAAGAACAGGCGAGAAATTGTTTACTATGAATACTTTATTAGTACACAATCTTATCCTCTCAACTTGGCTGGGTCTTCTATCAGAATGACACAGACGACTGCGGAGTCTCGGTATTTATACACAAATGAGATCACGTGATATAAACAGTGACTAATTGAGAACTCCGCATGGTCGTACCTCAAATATCCGGAATCATTACACTTTCGTGTCAGTTCATTTCTTTATCTGAAATTTGAAGTGACCAGTACATAGATCAGTTTATTAATTTTGACTTGACATAGATCTGATAGTACTACCTGAGACTGACTTTTCCTCTCAATCGGTTTGAACTTTATATGGTGACATTTATTTATCAACATTGGCAGTTCACCATTGTATACATTGGCCTATTCCCATAGAATGGGCTTTTATAAACAACCTTAAATATATACTTTGCTGAATATAAAAACGCCTTGTTTCGAATCTCAACAGGAGTTGGTCATCATTACTATTCGATATCAACACCCTGTCACACTTGTATGATTTATAAATGTAATTTCCATCAAGATAAACGTCTTACTCATCTCTAAATCACAATTACGGGAGACAACTCTTAAAGTTACATATACTGGTAAGAACAAATTTCTCCCACTGACTTTTCCTCTTAATCGGTAAGTTACGGAGTTTATTACTAATGATGATATACTTCTAATATATATCTAAAATAGTTTACTTTCGGAAGGTCGGTGGTCTCTTCCCAGGTACATTGTATCTGGGTTCTCTCTTCCACCAATAAAAACTGGGCGCCACCATATAACTGAAAAATTGTTGGGTGTGGCGGAAAACGTCAATCAATCAATCAATCAATCAATCTAAAATGGTAAATCCTATAATTTTGCAATTGATTAATTTCCTATGCACTTCAGCCTGAGTAAAAGTATATAGTGAGAGAGAATAATTTATTTTAACTATAAAGTGTAAATACATGTAGTACAATTGTCTCACTATGATGTATCTTAATTAATGGTCATATTTTTATGATAATTGCATTAGCAGGAATTAAGTTGTACTATTTTTTATTAACTTGCAGGTTTGAACTTTATATGGTGGCATTTATTTATCACATTGGCAGTTCACCATTGTATAAATTGGCCCATTCCCATAGAATGGTATGTTTGAGTATTTTGTGTTACTGATTTAAATATTTCAGTATTTCTCATAGTGTATATTTTATATCAAAGTAATAACTGTAATGTTTATATTATGATAAGCATAAGTGTACAGTAAAGATTTTATCCATATAGGCAAGTGTAAATATTGGGAGATGCATTTGTGTATTTAATGTTACATGTATAACACTTTCTGTAAGACAAAGTTATCATTATTTGTATATCAATTAGTCTGTAAAAGCAACATTGTCAATTATTAATTAATACACTCTGTGATATGATATTATTGTTATTTTATTAATTAATGCACTCTGTGATATGATATTATTGTTATTTTATTAATTAATGCACTCTGTGATATGATATTATTGTTATTTTACATGTATTGCAGGGCTGTAAATATGTGCATGTGAGATATCCTTCACTGTGATATTAAATTCCCTGAACCCATACAGGAGTTGTTCATTATCAACTCATACAGGAGTTGTTTATTATCAACTCATACAGGAGTTGTTCATTATCAACTCATACAGGAGTTGTTTATTATCAACTCATACAGTAGTTGTTTATTATCAACTCATACAG